>NC_133666.1:225509225-225687488 GCF_037893015.1 Macrotis lagotis | reverse complement strand
ACTTATTTCTGCTCCATTTTCCCAGTTCAGTTATTTTCAAGGAGATATTTCACACAGACTTCAATTTTCTTATTCTTTTATTTTAATGTTCTTGATATTTTATAAAGTCATTAGATTCCATTTACTCAATTCTAATTTTTGAAGAATTTCCTTCAATGAGTTTTTCTTTTTTACATTTGACCAGTTCAACTCTTTAAGGAGTTTTTTCCTTCTGTGAATTTTTGTGCCCCTTTTAACATTTGACCTAGTTTGTATATAAGTTGTTATTTACTTCAGTATTTTTTTTGTTTCTCCTTTACAGGATGCTGACTCTTTTTGCATGGTCTTCTTGCATCATACTTATTTCTCTTCCCAATTTTTCCTCTACTTTTCTTATTTGATTTTCAAATCCTTTTTGAGTTTTTTCCATGGACCTGAGACTAAATCATATTTTTCTTGGAGACTTTTGGATGTAAAAGCTATAACTTCATTATTTGTCTTCTTAGTATGCAGTTTTGATCTTCCTTGTTATCATAGTAACTTGATATGGTAAAAATTTTTCAGCTGTTTGCTCGTTTCCCCAGTCTATTCCTTGACCTTTAAATCTTTGTTAAATTAGGGCTCTGCTTCCAGAGTGGAGAACCCATAGCCCCCAAGTGTCAGGGGCTTTGAGCAACTATTTTCAAAAGTTTTAAGTTCTTCCAAGGTGATATGAACTAGGGAGAGATGTTTACGACCCTCCCAGTCTGTACTCTGGTCTGTGAATGACCACAAATATTTTTTTCTGCCTTGGAACTGTGATAAGGGTTTCCTGTTCTGCTATGACTTCAAGCCTTGGTGTGCCAGTACTCCTCTCACCCTAAGACTGCCACCCAGGACTGAGACCTACATCAATGTAAGGCAAAGAAACAGAGTTGGCTTTAGTGCTAGCATAAAGGACATTGGAATCCCTTACCATCTGTGAGCAGAAGTCGCCATTGTTGATCCAGTGACTCCCAAGACCTGCTCTTCATTTGCTGAGGTTGAATCTATGTTGGCAGTCCTGGATTGGATTGTGCTCCACTGTCACCCAGGCATGGACAGACCTTTCCTGCTGACCTTCTAAGTTGTCTTTGGCTGGGAAACATTTCACACCATCCTTTTGTGGGTTCTGCTGCTCCAGATTGTTTTATGGAATTATTTAAAGATGTTTTAAGGGTTTAGGGAAATTTTTAGGTTTAGGTAATTTTGTGCCTTTTCTCTACCATCTTGATTCTTGAACCCAGTTTATGAAAGAAATTGAAAATCAATTCCTATATGCCTTTAAAATTGAGTTGATTTCAAAGTGGATTTATTTTGTATTTTTTTTTTTGCTCAAATCCACCTTATTCCTGCAATTTCATCTCAAGATCCACTTCCCCACTTGGAAAGTTGAGATGTTAGAAGATATGGAAGTAGCAGGCTCTAAAAACAGTAGTTTCTACTATCATCATTAATGAGAATATATTACTGTAGAAACACCAGCAAATTCATACCATCACCTAGCTGTGTGGCCCTTGGGCAAGCCACTTAATTCCATTTGCCTTGCAAAAACCTAAAAAAAAATTGGGGGTGGCTAGGTGGCACAGTGGATAAAGCACTGGCCCTGGAGTCAGGAGTACCTGGGTGTCAAATCTGGTCTCAGACACTTAATAATTACCTAGCTGTGTTGGCCTTGGGCAAGCCACTTAACCCCATTTGCCTTGCAAAAAAAAAATAACTAAAAAAAAAAATCATACCATCTGCCTATTCTCCTTTTGGTATTATTGTCCTTATATTATTTGTCACCAAAGGTGACTTGGGAGGTCTCATTGTCCAGCCCTAGAATCCCTAAGCTTCACCAATAGAATCATAGGCTTTAAAGGGACAGTTGTGACAACTTTTTGCTTTCTGAACACCAGTCTAAGTATAAGTCTAAGTTCATCAACTAAAGACTAGTCATTTGATGGTAAAATCTTAGGCTATTTCAATTTACTGAAACAAATAGAAACACAAAATGAGCCTTTGTCCTGCACAACTTACATCTGCTTTTAAAAATGATGGCAGTAGAATGATGAAAAGAGGGGCAAAAGGTGGTCATATAATAACAGTTTTCACACTTTAAGATAACAAATTGGCACTCATCTGTGAGAAACATGGAATTATATCAATTTTGTTGGTTTAGCTATAACTGAAACAATAAAATAGTTAAAAGTTGCAACTGATTAGATTCATAATTTTTAGGTTCTACTTGGAGAGTTAAAAGGAGTTGGTTGAAGTTAATTTTACCATGTGCCCAATGGCATGAAGAAACATCACTTCATGCGAAACACTGAAAAGCATTTGCAAAAAGACCACCATGAAAGTGTCTATAATTTATGTTAGCATCTGTTATAGAATATAAAAAAGTAGAAGAAACTTCTATGGAAAACTGTCCAAACTGAGGTGCACTGGACATGACGAGTACCCCCCCCAAAAAAATCACAAAAACAAAATTATCACATTTTTAACAATTGGAAAATGCCTGGTTATAAATGAAAAGTCACTTCTGAATCAGTTGGCTTTGTAAAACCAGAATATCATTTTATTGGGACAAAAGAATAAAATCAATTCCAAATTAGAAGAATATTCTTTTAAACAAAAAGTAAATCAAATTATAGCCTAATTAAGCCAAACTACTACTGTTAAAAAAAGAAATTACCTTTTTTTCCAGAAAAGGACATGGATTAATGGATTAATCACCATTTTCTAAGGGTGCTAAAAAATGTTAGTCTATTACCACAAGATTAGAATAACTTAGTGTACACCTTACTAAGTGAAGATAGCCACAGCAACTGCCACAGTATTTTAAAGTTATAAATTCATGCAAAAATCTGGTTAGAAAGCAATGCTAAGCATTATCATGACAAAAACATCATGCAACAGTGGAAGAGTGGGATATAATGATGCATATTCATGACCCTTACTATCAAGGGAGGTTAAAGGTGATAGATCCCCTGAGTCTGAAAGTTCTCCAAGACTAGAGGATTTAAAGTCATTTAATTCTTTGCATGAAGACCAGCAGAAATGTAGTGAGCCCTGGAACAGGAAGCCTAATGAGTGGTGAAAAAAACTCAGGTTGGAATACAGAATAGGTTAGAGCTTCCATGCAAAGAAGTATTATGATTGGGTCCATAAATAACCACCAAAATTCTAGCCTAGTCACCTAGTGGCTAAAACAAGATTTAATCTCAAAAAAATAGTAGATTAAACAAGTTTATCTAAATCTTGGTAACAGATTCTATTAAGTCAGTTCATCATAAGTAAAACATTGAAAGGACAATGAATATGGAAAAGATCTGTCAAAATTTCTATAGAAAACATTCCTCAATGACAGTGAAATGTCAATATTTGAAATTAACATTCAGTCCCCAGTATAATATGTGAGAAAATGCAAATGACATTAAAGAATAAAATGAGAGAACAGCCATATTAGACTAAGTATAATATACCAAATATGTCCTTGATAAGTATTATTAAGATATCTGGAAAGTGGAGAGGATATGAAACATTTTAGAAGAAAAAATCTCAAGATTAATTATGTAAAAAGTAACTGAAAAGTATTAAACTACTGATCCATATACCTATTTTCCCATCTCTACTACATATATAGTATATACATATATATGTATATATATATATATATGTATATATATATATATACATATATATATATATATATATATATATATATATATATAATTAGGGTTTTGGCAAGGCAAACAGGGTTAAGTGGCTTGCCCAAGGCCACATAGCTAGGTAATTATTAAGTGTCTGAGACCAGATTTGAACCCAGGTACTCCTGACTCCAGCGCCAGAGCTTTATCCACTATGCCACCTAGCCACCCCTTCTACAAAATATTTCTAAGCCACATATGCAATGGGGGGCATCCATGATGAAAGTATGAGAAAGGAACAGGGTGGCTTTTCATACACCTAATGATATTCTACCGTAAATTACATATTTACAGTCATATAATTGATGGGAAGGCATAAAGAATATGTGATCCCACTGTTGATTATATGATAGCATTTGATTCAGAAGGAGAAAAATATACCCTATATACTTTTCTGCTACAAGTTGTCTCCCAAATCATGTTAAATTCATCATACCGTGAAATATGTAAGGTCAGAGATGATTTTATTTGATAACCTCAGGTGCTAGGTATAAAATAAGAAAATGTATACTTATCAAATGTGAGTTTTACACAGCCATGAAGAATCTTAAAGTTCAAATGGGGAGGGAGTTCTTTATAGATGGTAAGGTCTTTGCTTATACTCCTTTTTTCATATGCATCAAGTTGATTACCATATTATGTAGTTTTCTAAAAGACATCTCCAATAATTTAAAATTTTTAACCTAACTATTCACAAAAGGAAAACTCAAGTGAATTAAGAGTACCTATTTTTCATATTATTATATGCAATTTGATTGGAAAGTCAATGGAACCTATCTGTATATCTTGGACAGATACTTTGGATAGACAAAGGGAGGAAAGCATTGTTCCTTACACAAGATATTTGATCTGATTTCACTTCCAGAAGTGCTCTATCTTCTTATTCTTACCACTTGGTTTCCATACTACCTTCAAGTTTCATTAAAATCTCATTTTAAACAGGAAATCTTTCTTGATGCTTCTAAATTCTAGCTTAATTTCTTTCCACCTTCTATAAAACTTCTACATAGCATGTTGTATGTTGTCTTACATTATATTGTGATTTCTTTGAGGGGAGGATTGTTTTTGTTTTTCTTTATGATCCTAGATTGGTTATATAGCTGATAAGTGCCAGAATTCAAATCCACAACTCTGGCTTCAAATCCAATTTTTTTTCTACTATACACAGGATGGAGCATATCTGTAATTTCATCTGTGAAGGGAGCCCCTACAGAGATGCATATTGTATATTGTTTCAATAACTTAACAAGAATTGCCTGGGGCACTAAGAAATGATTTATTCAGAGTCACTTAATCAGTATGTCAGACATGGAATATGAACCCAGGTCTTCCTAACACCAATTCTAGCTTTCTCTATTAAGCCACAGCTGCCTCATCAAACCATATTTCCTTTACATGAAAGAAAACAAGACTTTGAACCTCAAGGGAGGGAAATAGTGAATTCAGCCATTGAGTTTTTAAGTGGTAGCATCCCTTTTAAATACAAACTTCTTTTTAGCTGGAGCTTGATAATGGGGTCAAATTTAGAGATAAAGATTTAAGTCTCCTTAAAGTCAAGGTTTTTTTCATCCTTTCAAAAACATGAAAATTGAAACCCTAAGTTATAGCAGTTTACCAAATGAGAACATAAAATTATAAAAGGACAAGGACCTGGATTTGGGAAATGACCTTGATTACTATAATAAGAATAGGTATCAGTTCATGTATGCAGTATATCCCTGCTCTGAGCCTAACTAGTTGTGTAAACCTGGCAAGTCAATTAGCTGTCCAAGGCTCAGTTTTTTCCATCTGGAAAATGGAGATAATATTTTCAATTACCTCCCTGGTAAGGTTATGACTAGAGAAATTCTTTGGTAATCTGAAGGCACTATACAAATGATAATTATCACTTTATTTTCAATGAAAAAAAGCAATTATCTGCTCATAACTTTAGCATGGGTAGCCTACCCTGATATGACAGAAAAGTTAAAAGTCCTTCAAAGGTTAATCAGTTATCATTCTAAGTCCACTTTATTATGAAATGGCAAATATATTAAAGCTTCCAACAGCAGTTTTTAGGAATTCTAAAACTTAACCAAAGATTCTCAGGAGAGGAAAAAGTTTAGGAAGCATTTTTTCTGCTATTTCTTAATTGATAGATAAGGAAAATTATTGAGAAAAAGAGACAGAGGAAAGAAGGAGAGAAGGAAGAAGGGGTAGGGGAGGGTCAAGAGAAAGTTCAAGACAAAATATTTCTATTGAATTCAACTAGCCTTTTTTAATTTAATATTTATTCTCATTTTGTACAAATAATGGATTTTTAATACATTAATAAAATATTCTTGTTTAAGAGTAAACAAAATACCCCTCCCCCCATAAATATAGACTCACTTGAGCGATAAAGTAAAGGGGAGAGAAAAAAATTAAAATTTAAAAAAATAATAGTAATAATTGTAAGTATGGCCAGGTGGCACAATGGACGGAGCACCAGCCCTGGAGCCATGAGCACCCAAGCCCACATCCAGTCCCACACACTCAACAATCACCCAGCTGTGTAACATGCAAGCCACCTGAACCCCACTGCCCTGCAAAAACCAAAAAAAGAAAAAAAAGACCCAAAATAAAATAAAATAGTAATAATAGTAGGGGTGGCTGGGTGGTAGACAGAGCATTGGCCCTTGAGCCAGGAGCACCTGGGTCCAAATCCAGCCTCAGACACCCAACAATCACCCTGCTATGCGGCCCCAGGTAGACCACCCAGTCCCATTTGCCCTGCACCCCCCCAAACAATAATAATAATAATAATAAATGTGCTTGAGTCTTTGTTCCAACACCAACAACTCTGCTGCAGGTGGATCACATTCTTTATGATAAGTCCATCACAGAAGTTACTTCCATATTTTTCCACAGTTGCCATTGCTAATCACAACTCCCTCTTTTCATATTTCTCCACTCCCATGTACTATATTTCCTCTCTCCTTTCACTCTGACTCTGCTGTAGGGTAGCTGAGTGGTGCAGCAGACAGATCTCCGACTCTGGGGCCAAGAGGCCCTGAACCCCCCATACCATCCCTTAGGCCCAGCATCCACCCAGCCTTATGGTCCTGGGTAGGCCTTCCAATCCCAGCCCCTTGCATGAAGTAAGAAAGAAAATGTGTTATATCTGGCCACTCTCCCCCCATGGTCCCATCCTCTCCTCCATCACTCATATCCCCCCCTTCCCCCTGTCCCCCACTTCTTACTCCAGATGCCTATACCCCATCGAGTATATATGCTGTTTCCCTCTCCTAGCCACCTCTGATGAGAGCGAAGATTCCCTCATTCCTCCTTGCCTTCCCCCTTCCATATCATTGCAATAGCTCATTGTAATAAAAATAAATGTAAAAATTTTTATATGAAATATGAAAATATCTTGGCCTATTCCCCCTCTCCTTTTTTCTTTCTGCCCATTATATTTCCCCTTTTTTCTATTGACTCCATTTTTATGCCATATTTTATCTTCAAATTCAGCTTTCTCCTGTACTTCAACTATAAAAGCTCTCTCTACCTGCTCTATTAACTGAGAAAGTTCATTATGAATATTATCAGTGTCATTTTTCTATGCAGGAATATATGCAGTTCACCATCAAGTCCCTCATATTTCCCCCCTATCCTCCAATCTCTATGCTTCACCTGAATCCTGTATCTGAAGATCAAACCTTCTGTTCATCTCTGGCCATTCCAACAGGAACATTTGAAATTCCCCTGGTTATTTGAAAGTCCATCTTTTTCCCTGGAAGAGGACATTCAGCCTAGCTGGGTAGTTGATTCTTGGGTTGCATTCTAAGCTCTTTTGCCTTCCGGTATATTATATTCCAAGCCCTACGAGCTTCTAATGTAGTTGCTGCTAAGTCCTGTGTGATCCTGACTGCAGCTCCACGATATTTGAATTGTGTCCTTCTGGCTACTTGTTAATATTTTCTCTTTGATTTGGGAATTTGGCTATATTATTCCTAGGGGTTGGTGTTTTGGGATCTCTTTCTCAGGGGGGATCAGTAGATTCTCTCCATTTCTATTTTGCCCTCTGCTTCTAGAATATCAGGGCAATTTTCCTGTAGTAATTCTTTGAAAATGATGTCAAGGCTCTTTTCCTGATCATGACTTTCAGGTATTCCAATAATTTTTAAATTATCTTTCCTAAGTCTGTTTTCCATATCAGTTGTTTTTTTCAATGAGATATTTCACATTTTCTTCTAATTTTTCATTTTTCTGGTTTTGAAGTATTGAGTCCTGGTTTCTCATAAATTCATCAATCTCCTTGAGTTCTATTCTTTGTCTGAAGGATTTGTTTTTCCCAGAGAGCTTTCTTATCTCTTTTTTCCATCTGGTCAATTCTGCTTTTTAAAGCATTCTTCTCCTCAATAACTTTTTGAACTGTTTTATCCATTCAACCTAAGCTGGTTTTTAGCATGCTATTTTCTTCAGCATTTTTTGGATTTCCTTGACTAGGCTGCTGACTTCATTTTCATGTTTTTCCTGCATCTCTCTCCTTTCTTTTCCCAATTTTTCTTCTAACTCCCTCATTTGATTTTCAAAGTCTTTTTTGAGCTCTGCCATGGCCTAATCCCAATTTCTGTTTTTCTTGGAGTTTTTAGATGCTGGAGCTTGTGCTTCCTCATCTTCAGACTGAATGTTTTGATCCTTCTTGGACTCATTTGCAAAATATTTCTCAATGGTGTTCCTCTTATTTCTCTGCTTGCTCATTTTCCCTAGCCTGAGCCTGTTTTGGGGGTACTTCCTGAGCTTTTGGGATACTCCCACAAGGGTCTCAGTGTGTGAGGCTCTGTTCTCCCTCCTGGTCTGTGAATGACCATATGCTCCCCCTTCTGCCACGGGGCTGAAGTAGGGGGGGTGCCCTGCTGTTCTTTGGTGGGGTCTAGACTGTGAGCAGGATCTGAATGTTGTCAGAGCCCCAGAGTCCTGTTCCAGGGGCAGAGGACAGAGCTTTGTAGTCTCTCTCTTTCTTCATTCCCCTCCCTCAGCTCAATGGGCTCATGCCCTGGGTGCCCCTGCTTACGGGCTCTGCCTGCTTGTTTCCTGGAACTCGGCTGAGCTGGCCATGCTGCTCTCTGTGTGCCCTGAGGGCTGGGCTTCATATGCTCACTCTGGCAGAGGTCCCCCGCTGTTCCCTCAATTTTTGGTGCTTGGTGCTCCCTGGGGTGTAGCTCAGGAAACTCCCCTGCTGCTATGAGCCATGGCTCCCCTCAACTAGCCTTTTTTAAATGCCTCTGTATAGAAAGTTAATGATTAGAAAAAGGATGAAATTTCCCTTCTAAAGAGATAGATTTAAGTTAAAAGGCTGTGTGGAAGTATTTCAGGTAATAAACAATGTAATCAGCCTTTTCTTCCAAATTTCTTCTTTTTTACCCATTCTCTATGAAGAAGATAAAATTAACTCTCTCCTTTAGAATCTTATAACTATAGACCCTCAAAGAGAATTTCATTTGAATAGATGGAATTATGTCATTCCTTTTGATGTCCCAATTCCAAATGCCTTTAGTCAAATTGAATAAAAACTTGATACCTCAAGAACAGCCTTCCTGGAAAACTTGCCGCCATGCTTCAGCATCAAGGTTACTATGTCTGATATAATTACATATTGTGATACTAGCCACTTACTAAACAATGAAATTAATTTTAAGCTCTTTTTATTGATTTGTGCCCAAATTGAGACATTGCTGATTGAAATATACTGTCTAAAACTCAATAAAAGTGGTCATTAAGGTCATCATGACTCAATGGAAAAAGTCCTGCGTTTGAAGTAAGCAGACATCAGTTTAAGTCTCAACATGGCCACTTAATATTTGTGTGAATTTAGACAAGTGACTTAACTATAATGGCCTTTGTTCATTCATCTACAAAAGGAAGCTGATGAATTCTTAAGTCCCTTTAAATGTTAAATCTATGATCCTAGAAGTCATTACAGAGCTCTGTCACCCATCATGGCTTTGGGCATATCATTTTACCCTAAGGAATTTCATTTTCCTTAAATATAGAAGGCAGGATTTGGGCAAGAGGGAATTTTCCACATAGTTATAAACCTAACTATGTCTACTCAGAATCTTTCACTGTCTCTCCATTACCCAGATCAGGTAGTCTTAATCTTTTTTTTATTTTGTGCATCACACATCTCTTTGCCAGTTTAGTGAATTATATTGATCCTTTCTCAAAACAATGCATTTACATGCATAAAACTGAACCCATAGGATTACAAAGGAAATCAATTATATTGAAATCGTTATTATTTTTTTGATTTTCATGGAACTCAGGTTAAGAATACCTGCTAGAGAATAGAATATAAACTTCTTAACTTAATATTTTAGGTCTTACATAATTTAGTTCTCACCATTTTTTCATTGCTTCCTTTTATAAGCTCTACATTCCAGTCAAACTAAACCACTAGCTGTTCTCCAAAATTCAACCCCCATCACACACAGATGTGAATTTGCAGAAACATCCCCTGCCCCTTCTGCAACTGGAATACACAGCCTCCCCATCTTTGTCTTTCTAATATTTATCTTCCTTTAAAACAGTTCAATTGCTTCTTCCTCCCTGAAGTCTTCCTTAATCTCTCCCATTTCCACTCTTATTCCCTTCCATCAAAGCTATTTAATGTTATCTCCTTCTTTAATTTTTCTTATCAGTGAAACAAAATAGTGCTTGGAGAAAAAAAACCAAATATTAAAAATATGTCATTTATCTACTCAGTCTATATCTTGTATGTACATACTTGCTTTCACATTCTTTCCCTCATTAGAATATAAGCTCCTTGAAAGCAGAGACTGTTTTGACCTTATTTTCTAACCCCAGGTTGGATATTCAGATTACAAATATCATACAGGACTCAAAACTATACCTCTGACTCCAAATCCAGCATTTTTTAACAATGTATTATTTAAGGCAGCTAGGTAGTACAATGGATAGAGCATCAGCCCTAAAGTCAGAAGCCCTTGAGTTCAAATCTGGTCTCAGCCACTTGACACTAACTGTGGGACCTTGAACCAATTACTTTACTCCAATTGCCCCACATCCAGGGTCATCTTCAGTCAACCTGATTCATATTTGGCCACTGCACCCAGATGGTTCTGGAGAACAAAGTGAGTACAGCCCCTCCTCACTCAAATCCAATTCGTGTGCAGGTCATGATATCACCTCCCTGATGTCATGGTCTTCTACAAAAATGAAGAACAAACATTATCATCATACCTTTTGAGGAGCAAAAGTATCTGTAAAGCCTATCAGTGAAACAGATATGTGTATACCTTCTTCAGAATGAATAAATGTCATCATCATACCATTTAGAGGAAGGAAAGTTTCTGTAAAGGTTATAAACAAAACAGATGTATACATCTATGTATAATTTATCCAGTGCCACCATCCCAATAGAATAAAAGATCCTTGAAGTCAGGGCTTATGTTGTTTTTTTAAATTTGTATCACCAGTACCTGTGCCCTGTATTCACTAGATCCTTTACAAATGTTTTGTGAATTGTTGAATTCCTTCAAACTCTCAAAATATTTGGGTTTTTTTTTATTTTTTAAGCTTGAAATAACTTGAATAACAAATATGGTGCCCATCTTCAATTTGCAGACAATTCATTTACTGGTTTTTTACAAATGGGCATTTTCAGGTATGCCAACAATAATCATTGATAGGAATTTTCTCATATATATTGCCTGAAAAAACGGATTCTTTGCTATATACTACATTTGAAAACAGACTGACTATTTTAATATCTAAACATTTATAAACTGCAAGATCAATATTCTGCCTTGAACTTGGAAAACTCAAATATAAGTGGGAGGGGAGGAGTGGGGAAAGAAACTAACTGGGTTAAAGCAAGAAGTTTTGAGCCATTGGCCTCATTTTCCTTTTGACAGTTTCTCAATTATAGTACCTCACATTGCATAACCAGATGAAAAAGATGTGTGTGTGATATGAAATATGAGATATCACCAATTGCAAAACTGAAACTATGAGGTTAAATTGAACTGATAATAAAAAGATCTGAAATTCAAAGTTATTTCAACATTGAGCAGAATGAGCATTAGGTTTGTGTTTTCACTGTTAAACTGACACCTTAATAAATCAATGATCCTCAAGTAATGTCTATGCAGCTTTCTGAGAATCTTCTGCAGCAGTCTCTGAAACAAGTCCTCTCATTAGCTCTTCACAGCATTGGGGACTTGAGGGGGGAACACATGTGTATCCTACATGTGGTGCCTATGCAAAGCAAATTCCTAATTCATCTTTCAATATGAACCAGTTCAACCTTGTTACATTCAGCCTAACCATAAATTTAATGATTTGCCATTCATCTTCTTTTCTATACTCTTTTTGTGTCACCTCAACTTAATATCCCAAAATAAGTGTGCTGGGGAAAAATATGTATCTTTTTCTTCTTAAAATTTTTAACACTATCACTTGATTTTTCCTCAATCCTGAGTATTGGATAACTTGGATGTAATTAATGTGTGCCCCTGGACAGATAGGCTACAATTTGTCATCTTTGAATTTAACTGTCTGCAAAGGTTTGCAATCTGTATTTATTGGTTTTTTTAAACTAGAAGGAGAGACTGGCGATCATGTGACTAGAAATTTTCTCTTCTAATCAGAAGATATACAATTTGAATTAGATGGTTGGAATTTTTGACAATCCAATTGAATGACTATGTTTAGATTTTGTGGGGGGGTTTTTTATGCTATTGGTGTTTAAGAGAAATATGGCATCTTGAATAGAAAGGTCAGTCTTAAGATCAAGAAGACCTGCCTCTGATACATAGTCTGTATGACCCCAGGCTTATCACTTAATCTCTAAGTGCTGCAAGTTAGAGAAGATGTGATCTGAGTTGATAAAGGAAGTTTATTCACTAATAATTCCCCTGTACCTATTAAATCACAGGTCAGTCCTTACCATAAGACACATTAAAAATTATGATGTTCTATACATATGAATCTTAAATACTGTATTTAATTATTTTGTATTAAAAGTAATGTTTACCAAATGCATTCACATGCAAAAATTCACTCTCTGGCCATCCAGGTGAGACTTCTGGTTCCAGTTTGAAGTCCAATATCTGTCTTGCTATTTTTACATGGAATGATTTTGAAATGCTCTCTTTACTAATATGTTTAATTGTGGAAATGAGTTGCATTGATATAGGACTCTCAGGAAAGGGACAAAACAATTGAAAATTATTAATATTCATTATGAAAATGTCATCTGAAACTTTTCTTTATATGTTGAAAAATTGTGCTTTTATTCCTTTAATAGATTGTTTTCTGTGATAACAATAGTAAATATTCATGTTTGTCCAAAATAAAGTAGATAAATATTGGGACTTTTAATTTTCAGAAAATAAACATTGCTTTGCTACTAAACTTTATCCTCGGAGAATTTTACATCTTGTACATTTTGGTAGAAATCAAAGCTCATTATCAAAATATTTTTTACCCAGACCATTACAACTTCATCATTTTGAATCACAGCTCATTAAAACAATTATAATCAAATGTTTAATTTTCTTTTTCCCTTGCTAGGAACAGCTGAAAAGGTTATGTTTGTTTTTCTTTTTCTGAATCTCTGGGGCTATATAAACAGACTATGTGGACTAGTGAACATTACTTCTCATTTATCCTCCCCTGAATTTTGGATACTACGTTATATTTTTATTTCAATATCAGCCGGTCAAAATTTTAGGCCAATTGCAGAGTGAGAAATATTAAATTGACAGAAGATAAGAAGATATTGATATATTCCATAGAAATCAGATGCCAACTACAGATGAACTGGAACTCTATCCTCCTGCTGTTATCTAACATTATAAAACACTGAAGTTGAAATATAATTATATCACAATGAATATTTTGTTATTATCTTTTACAAAAAAGATTAGCGCGTCATTAGGTTAGTTGAGAAGTCTTGAACGTTGGATAACCTCAGTTACCTCTGAACAGCTCAGGTTACCTCAGATAATCCAGAACTCTGTGCAGCTCCATGCCTTCTACTGGAAAAGAAACAGATTGCTAAACTAAGAAAGTAACTGGTCCTGCTCAGTTGTTTGTGCTGATTGTTTTCTATTCCATTCAAGTGAAATAGGAATCTAACTTAAAAAAAAAATTTAAAACATTTAACAAGACATTAATTGAGACATTTTAAATGTATT
This sequence comes from Macrotis lagotis, assembly GCF_037893015.1. Classification (NCBI taxonomy): domain Eukaryota; kingdom Metazoa; phylum Chordata; class Mammalia; order Peramelemorphia; family Peramelidae; genus Macrotis; species Macrotis lagotis. The sequence continues at coordinate 225,673,612 of NC_133666.1, read as the reverse complement.
GATAGTCTATGACTGTGATTTCCAATGTCAGTGCTATCTCATTGCAATCCACTTATAACTCTTTTCATCTTTTTTTGACAATGCCAAATTCATGTGCAGTTCAACTTTTAATTAACAATGATTAAATATCAAAGGTACAAAAGTTGAACTGAGTTTTCACAAGTTCATATGTTTAACTATTTTTCATCTTAAATTTTATGGATAAATTCATATCTTATAAAATAGGCATCACAATGACTCAACAATTTTCATGGGTAACACAATTTGTTTTGGCATTAAGACATCTATTGAGTAGTATGTGATCTAAGTGATATTGTTGTTCAATCCTTTCAATCATATTCAGTTCTGTGGTTCCAGGAATTTTCTTTGCAAAGATACTAGAATGATTTGCAATTGCCTTCTCCAGCTCATTTTACAGATGAAGAAACTGAGGCAAATAGGTTTAAGTGACTTGTCCAAAGACACACAGCTACCAAGTGTCTGAAGAGAGATTTGAACTCAGGAATATGTTTTTCTGGGCTAGAGCTTTATCCACGATCCCACCTATCTGCCCCCTTTATTCACATAGCTTCTACAATTGCTCAGTTGCTTATTATCTATCCTCTTGTCTATTTAAACAGATTTCCTAATTGGTCTTCACAATACCTGTCTTTTACATCTTTCTTCTATTCATTCCTAAGAAAAGTCAGATCCTATCACTACCTAGGTCAAAAATATTGAATCTCTGTTTTCTCTAGGATAAAACATAAATACCTCAGTCTGATAGTTCTTCACAAACTCTTACCTACATCCCCAGAAACTTCACATTCTGCATTCTAGCCATTCAAGCTTGGAATTCACTCCTTTCTCACCTCTGTTCCAAATTAATTAGCTTCAGTGAAACTCGGTTCATTTCACCAAATATGTGTTTTACATAAAACACACAAGAAACCATGGTCCTACATATTAGGAATAGGAAGACAAAAACAAACCTGTACTTGTTTCCTAGGAGTTGGTTTTAAAGAAGGGGAGGTTGGAATTCAAGGTGCTCATAGATAAGTAAATTCAAAGTTTATACAAAATAAATTGTCAATGAAAAGAGAGTTTTATAGTAAAGAGGGGAATCAGAAAAGGCTTTCTGAAAGTTGTAATACTTGAACTTGGCCTTGAAAGTCTATGGATTATACAAAGTAAAAGGGATGAATTAGTAAAGATATTCCACATATAGTAGGGAGTATGGGGAGGTGAAAAGAAACCTTTTAACAGTACAGAGTCATATACAAGAAATAGCAAATAGACCAACTGGGCTATACATAGTATGTGTGAGAGGCAGAAATGTGAGATAAACCTGGAAAGATTGGTTAGATTCAGAGTGTGAAGACTTTTAAATACTGGAAAGATTTGTATTTTATCCTAGATATAAGAGGAGGTCACAGAAGCTTCCCGAGCAAGGGCCTTATGAATGTCAGGTTTCTAGCTGTATGGAAAGAATTAGAAGGAAGGATAGATAACTGGGAAAACCTTGAAGATACAATTGCAATCATCCTAGTCTGATGGTTGTGAGTAAAGAGAAGGAAAAGGAAATGAGAGCTGTGATCATAGAAACAAAAAAGTCTTAGCAAGTGATTAGAATCATTAGCCTCTTCATGCATTCATTTAGACACTTGATATCACCACAAGTTTATTCTTTTTTCCACTTCAAATTTTCACATATTTATTTATCTACAAATATTTTGTATTCTCTTTGTAGAAAATATACTTCTTCAAGATAGAGATGAAGATTCATCAAAGGAGACTATAAGAAGGAGCAATTAGGCAGGAGAAAACAAAGTCTCAAGAAGAAGGTGATTAACAGTTTCTAAGGCAGTAGAGAGGTAGAGAAGGATGGGAAAGAAGAAAATTCAATTAGATTTACAATTAAGAGACCCCTGATAACTTTGGACAGAGCAGAGTCAGTTGAAGGATGAAGAAGGAGGCCATACTGCTGAAAGGTAAGAGAAAAAAAAGTAGAGCTACTGACTATAAATTATGCTCTGGGGGAGTTCAGCAGCAAAAGGTAAGAGACACAAAGGGTGTCAGCTGACAAGGATGGACAGATCAAAGGCAAGATTCTTCTGAGGAGACTGAAGATATGGACATGTGTGGAAAAAGTTGGGAAGCAGTCAGAAACAGAGGGAGGCTAGATTCATGTGAGTCAGTGGGAATAATAGCACAATCTTCTGGAGAATTTGGGTTAGAAGAGGATCACTTGTGCACATAGAGGGGCTTGTCTCGACAAGGAAAGGAGGAGGTAATAGCAGAAGAAAAGTTTTAGAACAACTGTAGTGGAAAATGGATTGAAAATTGATCAGGTGGGGGCAGCCAGGTGGTGCAGTGTATAGAGTACCGGCTCTGGAGTCAGGAGGACCCAAGTTCAAATCCAGCCTCAGACACTTAATAATTATCTAGCTGTGTGGCAAGTCACTTAAAAACCACATTGCCTTAAATTAAATAAAAATTTTAAAAAAACAAGAAAATTTTATCAGGGAAGAGCCTTACTGCAGTGAAAGACTATTTGAGATTACTGTGACCAATCCGATCGATATCCTTCATGGTCTTCTTCAGGTTTGTTCAGAAGTAAATGATAAAGAGCAGTAGATGATAGGGATAAGACAAAGCTGACACATGGCAGAGCAGGATCTCTGAGTCTCAAGTCTCTAGCAAGAGACTTGAGAGAAAAGAATAGTGTAGAATAGAACTAATTCACTAAGAGATCAAGATGAGAAAAGGAAGAGAGTATCTCCACTGCAGGTGTAATGTACCTAGGAAAGAACTGAGGGATAGAACTCAATGGAATTGGAGATCATGGTAAGAACAATAAATAGTATTAAGGATAGCAAGGCCTAGCGAGAGGGGGGAATGCCAAGAGATTATGGTTAGATAAAGTTAATTCAGAATTCATATACTTCATAACAAGATCATGGAACTTGGAGGCAATGGCAAGATCAAGGATATGGTCATCTCCCTGTGTGGCTGAGATAGGGTGGAAGAGTAGGTTGGGAAAATGGGTAGATTGAGAAATTAAAAGATTAGGACACTAAAAGAAGTATCATGTATTATTAGAGTCCTCTGGCATGGAATTGAGGAGGATTAAAAGACTGGAAACCAGGTACTGTATTTGTTGAGGGAAAAAAGGAGTGTTCTAGAGGTCAATAGACCACAGTGACCAGAAGCCAAGGTTGGAATTTACAGAAAAATATATTTAGACCAGATATTCAGGAAGACTTTCTAACCATTTTGTTATTTGGTTCATATCTATTATTCTGTGAGTATAAAGAATTCATGGTCTAGATGATCTTGTCTCAAATATAGATTTCCAACTCTAACCTGTAGATTATAATACCAAAGATTTCCATTGGCCCCTAAAAAGTTAAATGATTTGTTCATGGACATACAATTAGTAAAAGTCCAATCACAGAATCATTAATTTAGTGCTAGAAACTCTAGAAGAAACTTTAGCAGCCAATTAGTCAACTCCTCATTTACAGATAAGGAAATGAGGCCAGAGAAGTTGGCTTATCCAAGGTCACATCTGCTTTTCTGACTATCAACTGACTCTTATCTGCTCTGAAAAACTGCTTCTAAAAACTATCCAAAGTAGAAGGGGTTACCTTGGTATATATGGAGCTCCCTCTTGTTAGAGGCCATCAGATAAAGACTGAGCATCCATTTGTTAGGGATGGTACAAAAATGCCTCCTGTGATGATAGGTTGAACTAAATGGTATCCAAGATTATAGGATCATAGAAGTAGAAGGACCCTAGAGAGTATTAAAATCAACTCCCATATTTTACAATGCTAAATCTAGTTTTTTAAATAGCCTAAGAGTTTAAAATGGTTACTTTTTAAAAATATAAAAAAACATTTTGGGCTTGTGGGTCAAAATAAAATAAGTGGGAGTTTGCAGACTACTTTTCTGTCTCTTTCCACTCTGAGATTCTGTGTTTCTTTAATAATTAGGCCTAATTGAAGTCAGTCAAAATGACTGAATCAGGTGTACATGAGGAAAAAGTTCATAAATAGTTCATATGCCTTATTTACCATGAGTTATGGATTTACTCAGTTCAAATCATAGGTTTTAATTTGTAAAAGTACTTTATTAATACTATTTATCTGAGTTAAACTTCCACCTCCCAGGGATATGTAGAAGTCTTTCCCACACCACCACCCCCAGTGGTATGTGTAAAACTAGGTCAGTTTTATTTTTAAAATATACTGTTGCAAGCATATTATCTCAAGGATGAGACAGAAAGACAAAAGCTTTCCTTGATTAAATAGAAAGAAGTAGTTACTATGAAAAGAAGAAATAACTGGAGAAAGCGCCTTTATTGTTAGAGGGATGGCCAAAACGGCCAGTTCAAATCTGACTTCAAACACTTACTAGCTTTGTGACCCTAGGCAAGTCACTTGGACTTATTTGCCTTAGTTTCCTTTTTTTCTTTGTAAAGTGAGCTAGAGAAGGAAATGACAAACTACTCTAGTATCTTTGCTGAGAAAACCCAAAATGGGGTCATCAAGAGTCAGACATGACTGAAACTACCAAACAACAAAGAAATATTATCTAACTACATGGAAGAATTATAATAGGAGCCATATAAATACTTATTTTCTTCTATGGGCTTATGATTTTCAGAGACTGGATGAAAGGATGTCTATGTTCATCAAAGGAAAATTGGGTATGAGAGTTCTACGTGTCCTGAGAGGAGGGAGAAAGGATTATGAATACTCAGTACAACATGCTTAAGCAACTAGGTTAAATAACATAATAAGTAAACCAGGTTCCCTGTATGCATTTATTCAGTGAATAGTAATAATTTTTGTAAAATGGAGAGGAAATTGTAAGAAGGGGTCTACAATGAAGAACACTTCCCAAAGGGAATACAGCATGGGAGAATGCTTGGACTTAGCAGACTAGGGTTCAAATCCTGCCACTGATGTTAACTACCTGTATAATCTTGGGCAAATCCCTTAAACCCTTATAAACCTCATTCTTCCCATCTATTAAAAAAAGGTTTGTATGAAATGGCCTATTGGGGTCTTTCAAACCTTGATCCCAAGGATCCTGTGAAAACAGAAGAGTATCCTGTATCAAGAGTATAATTATCCATCAATTAGCATTTATCCAGTACTAGGCTCATACTAAGACTGGGGATAGAAAAAGTCAAAAAGCAGTATTTGCCCTCAAGGAGCTCACAATATAGTGGAGGAGACAAGCAAAGAATATACAAAGAGAAACTATATATAAGAGAAAGATTGAGAAATAATTGAGATGGAAAACATTGTAATTAAAAGTGGTTGCCTTCTGTAGTAACAATAAAATAGGAAATGGAAAAGGTTTAGGAGAATAGAAACCATTCGTCCTGTCATGCTACCTGACCACATATACAAATACCAAGAAAGAGAGCAAGATATTTGGATGGATACAATAGAGTTACATTTGTGGGGAAGAGGGAGAGGGTTTAATAATTATAATTATTTGTGTTTGAGAGATTTGGACTGGAGCTACACCTGAGCCCCAAGTTTGGATTCCATAGGTTTTAACCAAAGCTTTGCAGAGTGTCAGTTTTCCTCTATGTTATCCCTTGACCCTGGGGAGCTGCAAAAGCAGTGTCTGATTTTCAGTTTGAACAAGTTTCCTTCTATCTGTCCTTTATTATCCAACAGTGATGAATAGACCTTTTTTTTTTTTTTAATTTTCAGTCAGGCAGAGTCGTGACAGTAGAGTGATGGAGGAAACGTGTCGATCACATCCTCCAAGCAAGTCACATAATGAATTGAGGGATCATGATTCCATTTCATGTAAAGACTTCCAAGATAGAAATGGTATGCAGTCAATCTAAATTCTATTGAGATCTAAGGAAAAGAAATCAGATCCTTCTTGTAGCTGCAAGCCCTCTGGGTTTCTAAAGCTATCATGGCAATTATAGCAATGAGGCAGCAAATTAATCAATCAATAAACATCTATTAAGTGCTACAAGCACTGTGCTTGACCCTGGGGTCACAGGTTCAAAAAATAAAATAATCACTTCTCTAGAAATGTTTGGACTTGGGCAGCTAGGTGGCACAGTGGATGGAGCACCAGCCCTGGAGTCAGGAGGACCTAAGTTCAGATCCACCCTCAGATACTTAATAATTGCCTAGCTGTATGACCTTGGGCAAGTCACTTGACCCCATTGCCTTAAATAAAGAAAAAAAATTTAAGTGCTTGGGCTCTATCAAGAAATAGAAAATAAATGATCTGAAATGAACTTTTAATGATGCCAAGATGAAACTTTCATAACCCCTATAATTCTTATATATGTTGATGATGGTAAAAATTTCATTAAAGAGTCAAAAGATTTCATTTCTGCTTTTCTCTGCCTCATACTCCCTCTAGTTTTTGTTACAGAGATCAAAATAAGAGCAAAACCTTAATGCCTGGTAAACTAAAGAACTAAAGCAATACAAAGAAGATAAACTGAGGCACAAGGTCCTTGTTTCCATGTACCTAATAGGTGTTTTTCTTTCCTTGTACTTTAAGCACAAGAGATTAGTGATCTGTGAAGAGAAGGGCTGGTTTTGTAAGAAAACTTAGCCCAGGAAAATAAAAATGGAGCCTGATTTGAAAACCTTTGTTATTGAAGCATTCTACTATTCCTGCAATCATTAAATCATCAAGCATTTTAGAAGCTTTAATATTTGCTGGGCATTGTACCTAGTATAGTTCCCCTAAGTTCCTCTCTTAAACACACAAAGCAAAGATTCAAAGCTAAAAAGGTTAAGAAGAGAAGTTTCCTTTCAACACAAAAAGGGATGCCTAGACCTACCTGGATATGGTTCTGACATGTTTTATTCTCACCTTAAAATTTAACTTGTCACCCTCCTTTAATATAATATTCCTTTTATTCCCTGTTATCACTTTCTAATTGTACCATCTGTTAGCACTCAGACAACAAGTTTTGAGTATCCAGATTACAAAGTTATGGTTAAGTACTAGTCACTTTGTTCTTGCCTTCTCTCTATTCTTCCAAATTCTCCTCACTACCCACAGCTCAAGTCATTTTGACCTGTCTTGCCACTGGACTCCAATGACTCTGGAGGACAGAGTGAGGTTGATGACTCTGCATAGTTCTGCCTCACTTAAATTTAATTCACTTACAAGTCAAGATATCACCCTTCAGATATCAATGATCTTCCTAGAGAATGAAGGAGTAAGAACAAAAACAGTCACTATTGTAATTACCATCTTCATAACAAATTTGTGAAGATGCTATTTTGAAGAGCATTATATTACAAATTCATTTAGCCTGTGGTTTCCCTGAAAGTATGCCACAGGCACAATCTACATAGGACATTGGAATATAATAGTATGGATGGTGATTTAATTCTAAAAATATCTTATAATTTAAAGGAGACTTGCCATTTTTGGCAATTTTCCTTTAAAACAATGGATCATTGACACCCAAGGTGAATGTTTTACCTCTCCTCTTAAATAGAAGGGTGAAAAGTATATATATATATATATATATATATATATATATATATATATATATATATATATATATATATATATGTATGTATATGTATGTATATGTATGTATGTATGTATATGTATATCAATCTTCAACTCTTTCTCCAGAAAATAATTAGAGAAACACAAGTCTTCTATCCTCACAAAGTTAGGAGATCCTAAGTGATGGGAAATTAGATCTCTCTGCACTCTCTTTTCCTGCCAAACAATATTGCCTGTTAGAACTATACAGATGTAGCTGGTGCCCACTATGGTAACAATGCTTGGGAAAGCAACAGGTACAGTGTTACCAACCTTTCATAATGGCAAATGCTTTTTGCCTAGTTTTGTGCCTGAACATGTTGAATAGAAATTGTGTTTGTAATCTCTAACTCCATGCCATTTTTTCTATTATAACAACATGTAGAAGGACAGAATTGTTTGCTTCTCTTTTCTCTGCCAAAGAGAGCAGCCTTAGGGATACAGAGGAGGGGGAGGAATTATTATTAATAGATGAGTATGAGCAGACAGCACTATATTATCAGTAAAGAATTATGCATAAGCAATGGCATAAAAAAGATCATGAAAGATTCATAATCAGAGGTAGAACAGTTATGTAGTAATAAGCAATGGATAGCACACATACTCCATTGGTATATGGACACCATTAGAAGATCTAGAGTGAGACCCCTACCATGTTGGATGAAACCTACTGTACAGGCTTCACATGAGGATGTGGACAACAACTTGAACAGCTTATGAGTTTCATCATGGGAAGAAGTTCTCACATAAATGAGATCATCCTTTCACCTGTAACAGGATTAAAGTATGGAGACCTCAAAGAGATAGATGCCTGAAACTCAAGATCAGTAAGGAATTACTAAAGCATGCCTCCCTGTCCTCTGTGAGTTTAAGTCACCAAGTCTGGATAAATTACATCTTATGACACTGAAAGGACTGCTTGCTATAATTGCGGAGGTGCTGTCAGTGATCTTTGAAAACTCATGGAACATGGGATAGTTTTCATATCTGTAAATATGTGGAAATCTATGGTCTCTGTGAAAATAAAGTTATGTTATCTAGATATAGTACTTATAGGTGAATTCAGAACTAATTGAATGAGTGAATCCAAAAAAAGGGGGATCAATGTATGAATTAATGTTAACCTAAGACAGGCATTCATCTTAACCTTTTGCATGTCATGGACATATTTTGAAATCTGACAATTCCTATGGACTCATTTCCAGAATAATGTTTTTAAGCACATAAAGAAAAATATATAGGATCAAAACCTACTACACAGGATCACAAATCATTAAATCCTTAAAATATATATTTTTTTAAAAAACCAGGTTTGCAGATTCTCTAGCCACATTTCTCTTGAGGATGTATAAATCACAGATTAAGAACTTCTTACCTTGAGGCAGAGAAAGTGTTCCCAGAACCAGTTCTTGGTCCTTTGCTATTCGATTTTAACCAGATATTTGGATAAAAACATATAGGGTACCCTTATAAAGTCTATTGATAACAAAAAGGTCAAAGAGATAATTAACTTGGTGAACAACAGATACAGAATTCAAATAAGTCCAATATACTTCCCAGGCCAAATCAAGAAAAAGAAATTATAATAGAAATAGAGTGGATAGAATGATGATGATTATGTCCTTCATTCTCAAAGAAGTCATGACTTCGGGGAGGTGATGCCATGATGAGCACATGAATTGGATTTGAGTGAGGGGGTGCTGTGCTAAGTCACCAGCCTCACTTTCTCTTCCAGAGTCATCTGAGTGGCCAGATTTGAATTAGAATGATTGGAGAAGACCCTGGATGGGAGGCAATCAGGGTTAAGTGACTTGCCCAAGGTCACACAGCTAGTAGGTGTCAAGTGTCTGAGACTGGATTCAAACTCCTGACTCCAAATGCTCTATCCTTTGAACTACCTAGCCCCCCACCCCCCACCTCAGAGTGGGTAGAGAAGATGAGGTCAGAAAAGTCTTCATCTATTTGAATTCAGCTTTTAACAGTAACCATGTGAATCTGGGAAAGAAATGGAACCTCTTTATGATTCAAACACCTTCCTAACACATACTGCTTAGTCATAAACAGATTGCAATCAGCATCCGTGAATGAAGTTTCTACATCATGAATTTCTACATAAGAAATCACAAATCCTCTCCCTCTTCACTTCCACTTTTCTGAATCCCTAGTTTCATTCAAAGTTAATTAGGCTCACACACTACCTGCTCTGTGAGGTACTTCCTAATCCTTACCTCTGCTCCTGCCCCTCCTTCAAAACTGCTTTTCATTTGTTTTTCAAATGTTTATATGTGTGAATGTATCTCCCATATACATTCTGGATTGGAGGTTTGATGAGCTATGTATCTGTGACAGGATTTTATAATGATTATTTTAATGTTTTTGATTGATGTCTCATAAAACAAAGTTTAAACTGAACTTGAGGCATTTCTTTTTCTTCTAAGCAGTTGGTGCTGGGACTACAATAATGAATGAAACAGTCCTTTCCCTTAAAATGCTTATATTTTACATGGGGAGATTGTATATACACATATATAAAAAGTAAATAAAGACACACAGATTTCCAATTAACCAGTCTCTTCTATGTGTACATTCATGTGAGTTTTAAATAAGCACCAAAATCCCTCAACTAATCTGAACAGACTTTTTTGTGACCTCTACTTGAAATGCTTTGACTGAACATAGATATTCAGGTCTTGTTCACACCCAGTTCACACTTCTAACTGATTGATTGACTTGTCTTGGATTCTCATCTGATATAGGTATCAGGGTATATTTTGTTAGTTACTTTAATTGAGGAAAGGAGTATATTCCAAACATGGGGACCAGTACATAAATGGTAGATATAGAGCTGGGTTGGAGGAACAGGGAGAAGGTCAGTTTGTCTGGGTTTCAAATAAGACCTGTACTTATGAACCCTGGGCATGTACAGTGGATAGAGCACCCAGCCTGGAATCAGGACAATCTTGGTTCAAATACGAACTTAGGCACTTATTAGTTGTGTGACCCTGAGCAAGTCACATAATTCTATTTGCTTCAGTTTTCCTCCTCTGCAAAATGAGAAGGAAATAGAAAGCCACTCCAATATTTTTGCCAAGAAAACCTCAAATGGTGTCATAAAGAGGGGAACACTGATAATTCACTAAACAACAATGACAATATTTATGTCCTACATTTCTAATGCAATAGAACCCTAACATGCTAAACTCCAATTCACTTATCACTATCAACTGCTGACATTGCTCACACTGTTCCCCATTTTAGGCTTCCCTCCCTCCTGTCTACCTACCTAAATCATACTGTTCTCAGATTTCCTTCCAAGAAAACTTTCCCCAACTACTCCCTTCCACATTGATATCTCCTAACTCCATAGTTATAGGACACTGTTTCTCCCACTTGTTTGGGCAAATACTGAAATAAGTAAAAGTGTTTTTCTTATAATTTGATTTCCCCCCTTGTGTTTATGTCTTATCTGCCTAATGAAAGAGTAAGGATAGCATTTTACATTTCTCTTGTATCTCACACAGTATAGTCTTTGAATTGAATTAGTAATTAATTAATCCTACCTGATTCAGCAACATCCTAGAGTAGTCATATTTTAAATGTGTATTTTTAACAAGCATTTTAACTTTGTGTTTGGATTCTGAAACAGACTGGATAAGAACATAGATTTATCTGTATTAGTCTAAACGGCATCTGGTACTTCTGCATCCATTTTTCATCTGGCTACAATAATAGCAGCTGGTATACATTCATGCATGTGTCAATTATTATTGTATATTTTGTTTTCATTTTTTCTCAAGTAACTTTAAAATACATTTTTATTTATAAATTTTTGTTTTTTACATCACCTAGATTCCCTTCACCTCATTGTGCTTCTCTTCTTCCTCTTAGAGAACCTATATATGTACATATATGTGTATGTATATTTTTAAATAACACAACAAAAAGGGGAAAATTCACCAAAATTGACCACTATATTCCCCAAATCATTTATAATATGCAATTTTCCATATCCATGGACTACTCAACTACTACAAAGGGGAGGGGGCAATGTCTTTTTATAGCTCATCTTTGATACCTATATATGTTTTTTTGTCTATTCACTAATGATATACATATTGTCATAAATTCCCAATAGTGGTACATTTTTAGCTGTTTTACTCACTTGTTTTCATAATTTATTTTCCAAATACATGCAAAGATAGCTTTCACCAATCATTTTGGAAAGATTTTGAGCATCATATTTTTCTCACTCCCTCTTTTTCCTCCCCTCTATCCCCAATAGAGAGGAATCTAATATAGGTTATACATATATAACTACATTAAGTAATTTTCCATATTAATCATTTTATGAAGGAAGAATCAGAGCAAAAGAAAAAAACAATGGGGGAACATAAAACATAAAACTAATCTTAAAAATTGAAAATAGTGTACCTTGGCCACATTCAGACTCCATAGTTCCTTTCTGGATTTGGATGGTACTTTCCATCACAAGTCCTTTAGAACTGCATTTCATTATTGTACTGCTGAGATGACTAAATCCATCATAGTTGATTATAACACAATGCTGCTGTTAATGTGTTCTATTCACTTCACTCAATCTCAGTTCATGTTTTTCCAGACTTTTCTGAAGTTCGGTTGCTCATGATATCTCACAGAACAATAGTAGCTCCATCACATTCATATGTCACAAGTTGTTCAGTCATTCCCCAGCTGATGATCATCCTCTCAATTTCCAGCTCCTTGCCACTACAAAAAGAGCCATTATACATATTTTTGTACATGTAAGATTTTTTTTAATCTTTTCTTGTGATCTCTTTGTATACAGATCTAGCAGTAGTATTGCTAGATCAAAGAACATGCACAACTTTATTGCCCTTTGGGCATAGTTCCAAATTGCTCTCCCAAAAGACAGGATCATTTTAGAACTCCACCAACATTAGTATCCCAGTTTTCTCTCATCCCCTCCAACACTGATCATTTCCCTTTTTTAGTCATATTGGTCAATCTAATAGGTATGAGGTGATACCTCACAGTTGCTGTAATTTGCATTTCTCTAATCAATAATGATTTAGAGCATTTTTTATGTGATTATACAGAGCATTAATTCTTCATCTAAGAGTTGCCCGCTCATATACTTTGACCATTTATCAATTGGGGAATAACTTACATTCTGATAAATTTGACTCAGTTCTCTATATATTTTAGAAATAAGTCCTTTTTCAGAAACACTAATGGGAAAATTGTTTCCAAAATATTTTATTTTTACTAAAAGATTGTAACTACCAGCACCATGAGTTTATGTGATATGAGTATATATGTTATATGAGTATATATGTTATATATGACATAAGATATATGATCTGTTATATAGCATGTATAATATATTAGTGTCATGAATATATATATGTGATGTGCTATATAACATGTATGACATACTAGTACCATGAGTGTATTATATATATATATATATATATATATATTATATATATATATATGATGTTAGTCTTTTATTCATTGAAATAGCCTGTTAAGTGATGCAATTCTTTTCATTTTATGGTATTTGCTGTATGTAATATTAATATATGTGGTACAATGGAATGATTACATTTCATATTGGAATAATTATCCTAAATATATTGAATGTCATTGATTATTGTGATACCTATGATGTATATTTGCAATAATATTTTTACAGGGGCTGCAAAATTTTGGGCTGGGGAGAGAAATGTATTTGGTGTTTCTATGTTCCTCTTTTTATCCCTTTGCTAGAACTCCTGGGAATTTAGTCTGCATAATGCTGAAATAAAAAAGGTATAGAAATACTCAAGACAACACAAAATAGACAAGATAATCTATTTTCTTGACTAGAATATGAACGTTCATCTTAATTCAATTAAATTCAACAACCATTAAATAACTCATATGTGCCCTTCATTTTGCTAGTACTGGAAATATAAAATCCCAAAAAATGAAAATAATTCTTGCCCTCAAAGAGATCACATTTTGAGGGGATCTGTTAATTCTTTTGATATATCTGAATTTCAGAAATTAAACTATTGATTATCCTTTCTAATTCCCACAAAATTTGGAATTTTTAAAAGACATATTCAGGTGACTGTCATTGAAATAAATGAACTCTGGCTTCTTCATTTATTTCAGGTGGCAGTCAACCAGAATGTTTGAGGTAATAATTTTAACATTTCTCCATTGTAAATAGTTTCACCAATGAACAGAAGAAGACATTAAAATGTAATAAAATGCTTGCAATATTCCTTTTAATTAATTCATATCCCAAAATGGAAAGCATTCTCATCTTCCCAGATTTAGTAGTTAGAACTATCACTACTGAAATATGGTATTGTTTGTTGACTATGAGAACAAATTTCTTCTGACAATTTCAAGCTGTGACCCTCTGAGTCACTGGACATTAAACTTATTTCAAATATGAATTGGTTTAACTAGCAAAGTAAATCTGTCAATCCAGTTGCCATTCATCCTTCCAGGGCTGTCAAGGATGATAAGAAAAACAACTGCAAGGAGAAAGGCATAGCAAGAATCATGGAGACAGTGATGGAAGTGAATGGTTCACGTCCTGCATAAACAGCCAATAGAAACCAGAACCCTAGAGGAAATTAAAGGTATTTAGAATGATTTACATCACATTGTTTAAAACATGTAAGTGAAAAACTAATAACCTCTATCTTGAATCCTAGGCTCCAAATAAAGAATATTTTTGCCATAAAGATTGGTCTTCTCATCAAGACTTCATTCTGAGAAAGGAGGGAAGAGAGACAGAATCAGTACTGTGATTATGTAAGATAACAAAGTGGAAAGTGGTACTATCTATGCAGTAAACTAGTCTGCTCTTTGTCAGACGCCAAAGTGATATTTCATATTCGAGCTGCACTTTAATTAAAACCAGTCATATCCTTTTGTTTCTATTCAATATCTACTCTAACTTGAAATAACTCAAGCAATTCAGGTATTTAAAAATATATACATATATCTCTGGCTGGGTTTATAATGGTGGGTGTAAGTTCTATCATCATCAGGATTTAATTGCACAAATCATTTCAGTAGGAGAATAGAACCTCCAAGGTATGCATACAATTAAGAGGCATGCACGACCTCTATTATCATTGTGTTAAAGCTGACTAGTGTCTGCATGAGTTATTAGGGGAAAATATAATAGTATCCTAATCATCATGCTTATTTCTCACGAAGGACTGATTCCAATATGAGCCACTGGTCTTCTGTGTTACTATGAAATTTATAATTTTCAAAAAAAGGAAAGTGAATTACATTAGATTTTTCTTAAAAGTAATCAAGTATTCAGTATTCATACTCTATAATGCTAGATTATATGGTATTTTTTGCTTTCTATACAGAATAGAGGTTTTTCAAAATGCATTAATTGTATTGCAATACAAAATTGGTTTCCATTGTTATCCTATGTATTTTACTTTGGTTCTCATGTTTAAAAACTATTCTGGGAGAAAAAAGTCCATAGGTTTCATCAGAGTGCCAGAGGGTTCTATGATACAGAAAAGGTTAAGAATCACAGATCTAGATATTTAAATAATGCATTGCATGACAATTTTTTAAACCAGTGTTTGAACTTTTTCCTTTAACT
Source organism: Macrotis lagotis (assembly GCF_037893015.1). Taxonomy (NCBI): domain Eukaryota; kingdom Metazoa; phylum Chordata; class Mammalia; order Peramelemorphia; family Peramelidae; genus Macrotis; species Macrotis lagotis. The sequence goes on along the minus strand of NC_133666.1, from coordinate 225,658,431 downwards.
TCAGCTGTGTTTCTCAATGAGTAATACATCATCCAAACACATTTTAGAAATTAGACCTTGCAATCCATTATGCATTCAGACATTTATAGCTAGATGATAAACCTGTCTGTACCTCTGGGGAGTTAGCTTTATAAATCAGTGCTTCCTGTAAAAAAGATTACATTCCTATTGGAAATTATTGGGATTTTATATCTTGTGTTCCTCTGCTTCCTCTGAAGAAATATGAATTCCCATAAAGGGAAAAGATACAAATATTTGAATTATGGCAAAATATGTACCTCCTTTTATTAAATAAAACTGATTTAGATGAGTTTCCTGGTAGAACTTAGATTATTTTCTAAGTTCTCTACTAATTAAAGAACTCAGAATAATAGGCATTCCTACAGGCAGAACTCTCACTGCCTTGAAATATTCTATGCAGATAACATGAGCTAAAAAATCTGACTTCCTTAATCACTTAGAGAATTGTGCTTGAATAACAATTGGGGAAGAATACATGCTACAGTGAGATAACCTCATTCACTTTTCCATTCCTGGTGCTATAAATTTGACATCTAGTTTACAAGTGAAGCAAATGTGCTTATCTTAGCTAGTCCACATAAATCCTACATAGCAGGACCTACCAGTGAGTGTTAAAGATGTATCTTCTCAAAGACAGTTGCCACTGTTATAGATTCTTTAGTGCCATACATCCCTCTTCAATATGTTGGGATTCCCAGAAGGGATGGTAACACAGTCAGCAATGCCTCACCCTCTTTAAGGAAAGAGGGGAAGCTTTAGCTGACAAAATTTTGGGGAAATTTCCAGATCTCAAAGACAAATACAATTCAATGCAATTGGTACTGGTGATATTCTGCTCCTGAAGGAATGGGTAGGAACTTTCATAGAGTAAGAAAGAAGAAAATATAAATGTTTTCTATAGTGCATAAGATTAGAGAATATAATAGAACAAGATATTCATATCAGTTCCATGAAAGTCTTCTCTAAAGCTTGAAATAATACACCAACTTACTTGACTCATAATTTCATTCTTCCATTTATATTTTAAAGAAAAGAATTATTTGATCCTAATGTATAAGAATTTTTCCAAATGCATTACTTATCAAGTGGAACATTTTCACTTAAAAAAAAATCTATTAGTAACACAAATTATCCTTTATTTTATCCTTTGTTTTAATCTTTTTGTTTTTAGCCACATTTCATATTCCTGAATGTTTATTATTTTAATGTTTAAAAGTTATTTAAAATTCATATTTAATAGGTTAATTTTACCCATAGTTTTCAGCATTTGTGTTTTCATCATGGGACTGATCAAGTTAAATCAAAGGAAAATCTACAAGTACAATCTTTTCTTTAAAATCTTTTTCTTTAAAATCCAGAACTTTTGTAGAAAATTCCCCACTACCATTAGCAGTTCACAACTATTCTGCAACCATTACTTATAAAGAATAAAAGTTTAAATAACTTGCCCAGTCACAAAACCAGTAGACCAATCAAGGCTTCTTGATTCCAAACTCAGTCCTCTATTCACTACACCATCCAGTCCTCTCGGGTTTAGTCCTGCCATAAAATAAAATTGGTAACGAACACATACTGCCTCATGCATTGTATTTGGAAAATAGGAAAGACAAAAAGCAGGTCTCTTGACTTCAATGGTTTTAACAGTATCAATTTCTTTTTTTACTTGGATTTCCTTTCTAATTGAATTTAAAATTATACCACCACCACCATCATCATCACCACTAACCACAGAGAAGCTAACAAGCAGCAAGGAGGTCAAACCCTGATATGGGACCTATATGATAACATTCAAAGTACATGGTCTTTATAACAATAAACATTAATGATCAGAAACATCTGTCTTTCATGTCGAAGACTTTCATTAAACTCCATAGTCCTAAGACACAAAACGATGGTAAGGTTTTTTTTTTTAAAAAAATGACTAGATTGTTTCAGTTTGTGTGGGAAAAGGGAAAAGTCTCACCAAGCTGGGATAAGAAACTGTATCTTACATAATACATGTGGCAAAGAGGCTATAAAGGGCAAAACTAAGTTGGTATAAAAATCATGTCGGCATTGCTCCAAGATACTGGGCACATCCCTGGAAAATATTGACGTGCCTGAATATAACAACATGTACTTTGTACAGAGCCAGGGTCATTGCAATCTTTGGCTGACCCTACTTTTGCCTGGAACATGAGACTAAACTTTCATTTGTGGCTGGTATTCAGCTAGACCTTAGTATATATAGGTCCCTATGAAGTTTCTTTAATTTTAAAGATGGCTTATAATAACTATACAATAAGAGTCCTGTTTTGTTCTTTTGAGTTCCCATGCCCTAAAGTCTATGTACAGTCTTTCATGAAGCCTTTCATGATTTCCTTTTTCTTAATCTAGCCAGTTGCTAATGTCTGCCCATTAAAAATTACTTTTTATTTATTTTTTTGCATTTTTTGCATTTACTTATATATGTATATGATGCCTCCTCTGATAGAATGGATGTTCCTTGGGGAATTTCTATCTTCATTTCTCTAGGATTTAACACAAAGTGAATGCTTAATGATTATTTTTTGATTGACTGATTGCTTATGACTACACAGATATCTAAGGTCCAAATTACTTATATTATTAAACAGATTTCACCTTTATCAAAATTTATACATTATTTAATAAAATTGGGAGTGATTTTTAAACCAACCCAATAAATGAAAAAAATTCATCAAAACCCTTCAATTCTATTGTTGGTCAATTTTCTAAGTATCTGCTATGCGCCAATCACCGTACTAAGTGCTAAGAATTAGATAAAAGCAAAAGACAATTCCTGCCCTCAAGAAGTTCACAGTCTAAAAGGGGGAGATAACATGCAAACCACTATATACAACTATCCATAGGATAATTAGAATTAAGAGTGGACCTCAAGTTCAATATTTTCTCAATATCTTTCAGGGGGATTCTATCATATAAATGTCCTAAATCCACCTTGACCCTAGTCCCCTGGAGTCAATGAGTAAATTAATATTTTATTCTTTGAGATAAGAAGCAGGAAGGATCTTTTTATGCAGAAGTAAGGAGATAGAAAGAATAAGAGAGGGAAAAGGTAGAAAAACAGGAAACTCACCTAAGTACAATCAGGGAAAAAGGAACAGTCATAGGTCAAAGATTGCAGAATTCATGAATGTAACCAAGTAAAAATGTGAATATGCATAATACACAGATAAAACATATATATATGTAAAAATGATATTGAAATATATGTATTTAATATAGTATATTGAAATTTACACTGTTTTTCCATTCAAAATATGTCTTATTTTCTAGTGCTTTATTTCATTATTTATGTGACTGTATATTTCACTGGAGAATACCATTAAAAACTGCTCATAAAGAAAGAATAATTTTTCCCAAATATAGATAACCCAAGTACATTCTAGGAATTATGTTATAATATCATTAAATAGAAAAAAATGTTAGTTGCTTATTTATACTTTGTTTTTCATTTTAAAATCGCTAACCTTATTTGAATTGTCAAGAATATCTTCTTGATACATATGTAGCATAGGAACCCCTTGATAATTCACAGAATCTTTTTGCTATTCTTGATTAGTAGCCTTCTCAATCTACAACTCTGAGTCCCCACACAGTGGTCCTTTACCAGACCAAGACAAATGACATAGGAAATTATAGTAAAAAACATTAAATTAAAAAATGGATAGCAAAGTAAATAACAAGGGAGTCTCTCCCTATGTTCAGAAGCAGGAACTCTCCCATGGCTTCTCACACCATTACTAAGAGAAGAAACACTCCTTTTGAAACAATCTCATTTCTTGTTTGTGTCCTGACTAGTTATACTACTCATAATTCTGTTGGCTCATTCTGCAGCAATTTGATTTCCTCATCACCTTGTTACCTTTTTTGCATTGGCTACCTGCTACTCTCCTCTACTTCTGAAGTTGCTACGTAAAGCTTCTCCACAATACCATTCATGACTGGGGCTTCTTCCTGGCCAAAATGTACCTATAATCAGCACATCTTAGCTCTTTTGTTAGTCAGACCTATAGACACATGCAGTCAACACTGAAAAAAATTTATTTCTTCAGGTTTTTCTTTTTGACAACCTTGCTTCCTCTTAGTGGGAAATTCTTAGATTGAATAAATTTTTTCTAGGGTAGTTAGGTGATTCAGTGGATAGAGTTGGAAAGACTGATCCTCCTGAGGTCAAATTCAGTCTTAGATTCTTACTAAATATAGGCCTCTAGCCAAGTCACTTAACCCCTCAGGGAGAAAGAAAGAGAGAGAGAGAGAGAGAGAGAGAGAGAGAGAGAGAGAGAGAGAGAGAGAGAGAGAGAGAGTAGTCAGACATGACTAAACCACTAAAAAATTTTTCATAACTCCTATCATAGTCTTGGCAGCTAATTTCAGAGCCATGGAAATGAAAATTCACTTGGCAATTCTGAGGGGATATGATGTTGGGAATTTTTGCTTTACAGCTTCAATCAGGTTGTTTGTCCTTGTCCACAAAACATGGGGTAACCTAGTTATCTAGACTCAAAGTAATCTCTTCTTACCTCCTTCTTACCTACCTTCTTACCTTACCATTGATCAGAGTACGAATTTTCAGGACCTTGATAGAAAGACTGCCTAATAACAATGATTTTCATGACCTTCTCAAATAAACTAGTAACTAACAGATTATTTTTTTCAGCCTTAGTTGATTTAAACAGTATTACCCAGTTACTTATGGGATCTGTGGGACAGGAACTTGTAGTGCTTTGTGGCTCTTGAAAAAAAACTAGGGAAGGTGACCTTCAGATAACAAATAGCCCTCCAAATATTGGTGGGGATGGGGGTGGGGGGGAGGGATAGGAAGGCATCAAGCTTTGTGGTCCCATAATTGAACCGAGATTTGACAGCTACTGTGTTACAGTTCGATCTTCAACAAGTTTTTGTGTGATCAGTAGTTAACCCAAAAAAGGTGACAAAAGGAAAAAACTTCAGTAAGAAGAGATCCTTAATCTGATACAATCTCCAAGAGCTCTAAAGCACTACAAAAAGAGCTACAATAGCACTACACTGAGAAAACTCTTAACTCCTTCCCCCTCCATAGTCAGGACTATATCTATTGCCAAAACACACACACACACACACACACACACACACACACACACACACACACACACAAACACACATTGCCCCAACAAAGGCTATGACTAGAAAAATGGATAGAAAATGGCACATGGGTCCCTCTGGTGATCACACAAGGAACTACCTAAGGTACAAGGTGAAGAGCAAAACCTCATGTCACACCTTGCTGAGAGGAAACAGGAAGCAACAGGTGGAACGGCTCCATGAGCACCAGGGAACCATGAGTGTTGGCCCTCCTTTTACTAGCTAGCAACCAGAGGAGATGTTTGACTTCAATGGTAAGAAGCATAGTGAAAGAACCTAGTATTTACTGCTTTAAATGACGGGACATTGATCTTTGGGGAAAAGGATGTTCATTGTTTCTGTTTTGCTTTCCTCAGTTATTCAGTAAAATATTCCTTCTTTAGGTGGCTTAGCCTTACTGGATCTAAAATAATCCTATAAAGCATCAGTCATTAAAACTGTTTGATATTGTCTAAGAAATAGAGTGTGGATCAGTGGAATAGACTAGGTGCAATAAAAGGAAATGATTATAAGTAATCTGCTGTTTGATAAATCCAAAGAGTCCAGCTATTGGAATAAAAACTCTCTCTTCGATAAAAGCTATTGGAAAATATTGGAAGTTAGTATGGAAGAAACTTAGATTAGACCAACACCTCACAGCCTATACCAAGATAAGATCAAAATGGATACAGAATTTAGACATAAAAAACAATATTCTAAGCAAACTAGAAGATCAAGGAGTAGTTTACCTGTCAGATCTATGGAAAGGGAAGCAGTTTATGACCAAGGAAGAGATGGAGAATATCATTAAAAATGAACTAGATAATTTTGATTACATTAAATTAAAAATCTTTTGCACAGACAAAACCACAATAACCAAGATCAAAAAAAGTGTAGTAAATTGGGAAACAATTTTTACACCTAGCATTTCTGACAAAGGACTCATTTCTAAAATATACAGAAAACTGAGTCAAATTTTCAGGAAAAAAAGCTATTCCCCAATTGACAAATGGTCAAAGGATATGCAAAGGCAATTTACAGATGAGGAAATCAAAGCAATCCAGTCACATGAAAAATTGCTCTAAATCATTACTTATTAGAGAAATGCAAATTAAAGCATCTCTAAGGTACCACCTCACACCTCTCAGACTGGCCAATATGACCAGAAAGGACAATGAACAATGTTGGAAGGGATATGGGAAATCTGGGAGACCAATGCATTGTTGGTGGAGCTGTGAACTCATCCAACCTTTCTGGAGAGCAGTTTGGAATTGGGCCCAAAGGGCAACAAAAATGTGCATACCCTTTGATCCAGCAATGCCACTACTGAGTTCATACCCTAAAGAGATTATTAAAAAAGGTAAAAACATCACTTGTATAAAAATATTATAGCAGCGGTGGCTAGGTGGCACAGTGGATAGAGCACCAGCCTCAGACACTTAAAGATTACCTGGCTGTGTGGCCTTAGGCAAGCCACTTAACCCCATTTGCCTTGCAAAAAAACCTAAAAAAAAATGAAAAAATATTCATAGCAGCCCTGTTTGTGGTGGCAAAGAATTGGAAATTAAGAAAAATGTCCTTTAATTGGGGAATGGCTTAACAAACTGTGGTATATGTATGTCATTGAAATATTAGAAACCAGGAGGGATGGGAATTCAGGGAATCCTGGAAGGATTTGCATGAACTGATGCTGAGCAAGATGAGCAGAACCAGAAGAACATTGTACACTCTAACAGCAACATGGGGGTGATGATCAACTTTGATAAACTTGCTCATTCCATCAGTGCAACAATCAGGGACAATTTTGGGCTATCTGAGATGGAGAATACCATCTGTATCCAGAGAAAGAATTGTGGAGTTTGAACAAAAACCAAAGACTATTACCTTTAACTTAGAAAAAAAAACTGTTATCTTTTTTATGTAATTCTGCTATCTATTATACTTTATTTTTCTTCCTTAAGGATATGATTTCTTGCTCATTATATTCAACTTAGATCAATATATATTATGGAAACAATGCAAAAACTAACAGACTGCCTTCTGTGGGAGTGGGGGGGGAGGGAAGCAAGATTAGGGGGAAAATTGTAAAACTCAAAATAAATAAAATCTTTCTTGAATGAAAAAAACATTCCTTCTTCAACATCGTGAACTGTGAGTGAATACAAAGGGAATCAACCCTAGGATCCTGGGAGGAATTAGGGCATAAAATTTTCCTACATTTTTCTAGGTAAGGACCTGTGAGTAACGAACTAAAAAACCATGTTCTGAAAATCTCTGACACAAAGGTTGCAGAAGAATGTCAGAACTGTGCTTTATAATTTAATGCCACAATGTATTTTCATATATATGATATGGTTTTATCTTCAGTGAGAACTTATATTATCATTCCTATTTTGCAACAAAGGAACCTGAGGAACAGTTTTTGTTATTCAGCCATTTCAGTCGTGTCCAACTATTTGTTACCTCATTTGAGATTCTCTTGGCAAAAAATCTGGAGTAGTGTGTCATTTCCTTCTCCAACTCATTTGACAAATGAGAAAATTGAGGCACACAGGGTTAAGTGACTTAGCCAGAGTAACACAGGTAGTGTTTAAGGCCAAATTTGAACCCAGGAAGATGAGTCTTCCTGACTCCAGTCCCAGCATTCTATCCACTGAGACACTTTGCTGTCCCAAGGCTCAGCAGTAGCCTTTTTAAAGTGTGCTTAGATCTTAAAATCTAATAAAGAATTCCATTTAAGTCAACAAACATGTATTAAATACCTACTATATGCAAGGACTATGCTAGGAGCTAGAGTTATAGACAAAAAATAAGATTTTTAAAAGTTATCTGCCTTAAATTAACTGTCTCCTAAAGGCATATTGCTATGGGACTAAATTTCTCCTTCAAATTTCCACCTGGTTGTATTTTGGATTTTCTTTTATATTGCATAGGTAACCCAATCTAAATATCTGGGGAATAGGACTTACTTCAAATTAGATCAGATTTCAAAATACCAATATCAAATTAAGGAAATTTTACTAGATTTCAAAAGCTTGCAGTTACTATAGCTCCAAGAGAAACTCTGTAGATTATTTGCAAAAAAACCATGGCATAGTTTCCAGGGTTTTATTTTTTTTAAACAAGCCGTTATGGCTCTACAGAAAGAATTGTATTCTCTAGAGCTTTTCCCATAACATTCATCATTACACATGGACCATACCAGGCTACAAAACAGACAAATGAATTACCACACCAGAGCACTCAACAGTGGATTGAAAGAGTTAACACATCCCTAGGGTGCCAAATTTGAATAAAGCTATACATTTTAAAAGATAGGCCAACACAGATCATCACTTTTAGCAGTTTTATCATATTCTTATCATACATGAACATATTTAAGTAATATATTTACAGTTGGATAGAATCCATATATTAATTCCATTAATAATTATAAGTTCAATATATAATAATAAAAATTATAAATATAATTTAATAATAACAAGAGCTAACCTAGATATGGCTTAATTATTTACAAAGTGTTTTATAAATTTTATCTCATTTAATCCTTCTTTCTTTCTCTTTCTTTTTAAACTAGATCTTCCCATCACTCCTATATTACAAGGACAAGAGTCATCTCAGGTCCAATTCCACTGCTGATTAGCATGAAAGTTTGACTTGTTCCATTTTCAGACCTAGGTCTGTTCACACCCAGAGACTCACTATTCAAACACACACTTACGGCAGATACTACATTGGCTTAGCCTACTCCAGAGCTCAGGAATTCTTCTCTCCTCAGACACAAAGGGACAGGGATTACAGGCATGTATCTTGTTTGATCCTTAACAACCAACCACCTTGTGAAGTGGGTGCTATCATTCTGAATTCATGGTTGATGAAACTGGCTAAAACAGGTTAAGTAATTTTCCCATTCACATAAATAGAAAGTATCTAAGATAATTTTCCTCCTAAAGTATAGAAAAACAGGCATTTCTGCATTAAAGGACTTCACAGTATGGGACAGGAGCAGAATAGTATGGATTAGTTCCTAATACTGTTATTAGTCAAGTAAACACTGACCACTTATCTATATATCCCTTAAAAAGACATAGAGTGTTGTTTTAATATTTCTGTTATTTTTATTTTTAGTTATATTTTTAACATGTTGATTATTTTTTATGTATTATAAGAATATAAACTCTTTGCCATTGGGGGTCATTTCTATTCTGTTCTTTATAACTCCTTAGCTTTGATAAAACACTCTTGACATCCCTCACTATTTGCAGTTTCAGATAATTTCATTTCTAAGATCCTATGTTTCTCATTACAACATTCTAAAATCTTCTGAAACCACATAATCATGACATCATAGTTTCAGATATTGTTCTTGGTCAAGGAAGAGGTAAATGTGGGATGGGAATGGGAAATAAAGCCTCATAAAAGGCATATAGATGTTTTAAATAATTTTAAATTGTGCAATTTAGACATTCGAAGATATTAAAAGACCTGTCATCACAGTCACTGAGCAATTATACAACTATTAGCCTTTGAGGATCTGGAGTAAATGGGAAAGGAGGAAAAAAGTTAAGATGGTCAAATTTCATAATTTAAAAAACAAAAGATTAATACTAGGAAATGAAAAGATTAATAAAGGAAAAGAAAAATAAATGGATAAACATGATATTAATTTTCAAATGGATTATTAAACAAGTGGTTTGAAAAAGAAGGCAGTGATTTCTTTTTTTAATAAAAGAAAAAATTTATTTATTTTGAATTTTACAATTTTTCCTCTAATCTTGCTTCCCTTCCTCCTACCCCCCCCACAGAAGGCAGTCTGTTAATCTTTACATTGTTTCCATGATATACATTGATCTAAGATGAATGTGATAAGAGAGAAATCATATCCTTGAGGAAGAAGTATAAAGTATAAGAGCAAAATTACATAAAAAGATAACCTTTTTTTTTTAAAATGAAAGGTAACAGTCTTTGGTCTTTATTCAAACTACACAATTCTTTCTCTGGATACAGATGTTCTTCATCACAGATAGCTCAAAACTGTCCCTGATTGTTGCACTGATGGAATGAGCAAGTCCATCAAGGTTGATCATCTCCCCCATGTTGCTGTTAGGGTGTACAGTGTTTTTCTGGTTCTGCTCATCTCACTCAGGATCAGTTCATGCAAATCCCTCCAGGCTTCCCTGAATTTTCATCCCTCTGAGTTTCTAATAGAACAATAGTGTGAAAGCAGTGATTTCTTGAAGCCAATACAGGTTCATGAAGAATAAGCCATAACAAACTAATATTATTTTCTTTTTTTGAAAGGACTTCTAGATAGACTGATTGAAGAAAATACTTTAGAGACAGTATAATTGTTTTTGAATAAGATAAATGACAACATTTTTCAAGCTTCCTGGACTGGACAACAGTGGAAACAATTACATTTCTAGGTGGTTGATCACCAACCCCAAAGAATGTTATTTAAAGAATAATGTTATTTAAAGGGTGTCAGCTAGCTTGGAGATGAGCATATCTCATTTTAGATTTAGGAAAAATGAAAAGAGAAATAAAAATAACCTGTCCTTGCAGAGTTAGGATTCAAATTCGGTCTTCTGACTTTACCACTATACTAGCAATAGTGGAGAAACAGAAATCAATAAAGGAGTTTGGACCAAGGGAGAGCTAGAGCTTGGCTTTTCCCTTGGCTGGCATTGAGTTATAGAGATCTTGTGTATCTGAGGAAAGAGGTGGTCTTGCTATCACTCTTCAGGATTTCCTCCAAGATCCCTAAGTTAATAAATAGTTTTCATCAGAAAGATAAGGAGTGTCTTGATGATCTCAGTTGAGTCCTTTGCATTTTTGCATTTTATCAACATTCCCTTTTACCTTTTATTTTGTTTTTGTTAGCCTAAATACTTGGTTAGTTGGTTGTTGTCCTTCATTCTCAAAGAGGACCAAGATGATTCAAGAACACTCCCAAGGTCTCTCTGATAAACTTTGAAATAAATTAATTGTGAAATATGGAAAACTCTGGCACAGGACTACCTACTATGCTCCTACCTATTATGTTATTCCCATTTAGTTCAGTCCATCAAGTCTCTGAAAGCTGCCCATTCCTTTTCTGCTCCATGGTTGCTAACAGTTTGTCACTTAGCTCTCCTGCCAATAAACTGTTCATGCTCAGGAAAGCATTCTGTTCTATTGACATTAAGTTTTCCAGTAGTTCTCTGGACTTCCACTTTTGAATGCAAATGTTTAATTTAGAGAGAATAAGTCTGTGATCAGTTCAGCACTCTGCATCACATACTGCCTTCATCACTCACATATCCTGCCTTTTCTCTTTATATTGACATAGTGTATTAAATACTAATGCTGGCTGCAAGGTGTATCTATGAAGTTTATTGTATTTAAATAAATAGAAGATAGCATTGGTGATGTAAAGTCATAAGATGCCAAGTCTTTAGTAATAAGTGACTATTACTGTTGCTATTTCTGATTCCATTCCTCCCAAGGACTCTCTAACCTTGTCTGATTATCTGTGCCTACTCTGATATTAAAGTCACCAAGAATTACAAATTTGTCCTCCTTTTAACACATTGGACCACAAATGAGGATCTCCAGGTTTTCGTAGAATTTTTTCTTTGACCTCATCAAGGCTCCTCATGGTGGGAACACTATATACTGATGATGATGATGTCATGACACTTTCCTGTAAGGGGTAATCACATTGTCACGAGTCTGTTGTTCACTCCTTTGGGGAAGCATAGTTTGTTTGCATTTTTAATGGTGTAAGAATTTTTTCCTTATTTTTTTCCAATTACATGCAAAGGCAGTTTTTTCCTACATTCATCCTTTTGCATGCTTTTGAGTTCCACATTTTTCTACCATCTTCTCTTCCCTTCCCTCTCCTCATGGCAACACATAATCATATATAGTTGTACATATACAATAATGTTTAACATAATTCTTTATTAGTCATATTATAAAGAGCAATTAGCACTAAAGAGGAAGACCATGAGAAAGAAAGAAAAAAAAACAAAAGAAGTTTTGAAATGAAAATAGTATGCTTTGGTATGCATTCAAACTCCATATTTGCTTTTTTTTTCCCCCTCTAGTATTTTCTGTCTTTTAGAATTATCCTTGATAACTGGACTGCTAAGAGGAGCTAAATAGATCATAGTTAATGATCTCACAATGTTGCTGTTAATATGTATAATGTTCTCCTGGTTCTGCTCACTTCACTCAATATTAATTCATGCAAGTTTTTCCAAGCTTTTCTGAAGTCTGGCTGTTCGTGATTTCTTACAGAACAATAGTACTCCATCACATTCATTTACCATAACTTGCTTAGATCCCCAATTAATGGGCATTCACTCAATTCCCAATTCTTGGGAGGAATAGTTCTGATTACAAAACCTATGTCAACTTCATGGTATTCCCTGCCACTGTGGCCATTCCAGAAAAATATGTATCCAACTCTGGCTTTGGTAATCTGGCTTTCATTTGTCAGCCTTATTTCAAGGCTACTATTTGGATGTGATACCTGCCGAGTTCTCTCAAACAAGAATTGTTCATCTTTCAGGCCTCCTGAATTTCATGTGTCCATAAGCATGCCAACATTCTACATGACAATAATGAGTGGAATCATCTTATTTTTATACACTTTTGAGTGTTGTGTTTATAGGGTGGGAATCCCCATCTGTGTGATGAGCAGACCAGAATTTAGTGAAACCAACAATTTTAGGGTACCTCACAAGATGATGAGTAAGGTGGTTCTTTAAAAATGAGGGCAGCTAGATGGCACAGTGGATAGAGCACCAGCCCTGGAGTCAGGAGTACTGGAGTTCAAATTCAGCCTCAGACACTTAATAATTACCTAGCTGTGTGGCCTTGGGCAAGCCACTTAACCCCATTTGCCTTTGAAAAACACCTAAAAAATAAAATAAAAAAATTAAAATGCAGCTCAGATACACAAGGGACTGTTAAATCCCATTGCCACTTCAATACCATGAGAAGACAACCCTATAACTTGGACAGCCTATGTGCAGTGTTTTGACTATAGCTCCCAATGTAACTACACCTGCTGTTTCATCACTTGCCTATTGTCACAGATATTTCAGATAAATAAAAATGGTAAAAATGGTATGAGTCACAACTTTTGATGAGCATAAATTGTATTTAAGTAAGGCAGAGTTGCAAGTTGATCTCACTCTCAGAATCAACAAAATCCAATGACTAGCTTCCAAAGAATGCAATTGTCCAGGGTGAATTTTGATTTGAAACTTTGGTCCTAGGATTTGGTCTGTGGATTCATAGAAGCAAGATTAAATTCCACAATCAAAATCACTCACCTAGGTTAAAAAAAATACTTCACCTTTTTAGTTGACTTCAATTCAATGACATAATATTGTCACCAAAAATAATCCTTGACAATAGAATATATATATATATGTGTATATATATATATATATATATATATATAGTCGAGAATAAGGAAAACAAAAATTCTATTGCAAATGAAAGAATATAAGCTCCCTTGAGGGAAAGAACTATTTAATTTTTGTCTCTGTATTCTTTTTTCCTTTGAATCCTGAATACCTGGTATAATGCTTCATAAATTAATTATGAATTAATTAATCATTTTTGATCAGTTAATATTTTTGCTTTTGTTAATGCTTCAAATACTCATTATATATTAACACTTATAGAGTTAGGGAAGAATAGAGTAGAAATAGTTTCATATTTTCTTAGAAAAGGATCTCCAGCTCCAGGAACTATGGTAAACTAAGGTGTAGAATTCAGGGTGTCGTTAATATGAATACTGATATTTTATACATTGCTAAATATATTATCAATAATAAAAAATTAATAATATGAAGTATAATATAATAATTATAATGTAGCATTAATTTAGAACTTTAATGTTTACATATGTTATATCACTTGATCTTCAAACTAGTCCTGCAATGTACATACTATAAATATCCACATTTTATAAATGGAAAAACTAGGAAAAGAGAGGTATAGTGATTTTCCAAGGGTCACACAACTGGAAAGTACCTGATATAGAATTCTAAGTCACGATAAAGTCTAGGGTTCTAAGAACCCTACTGCCTATCTGATGTAAAGGGGATCAATGTCTGGAGTATGAGGTTAGAATAAATGACAAGACTCCATGATGATGCTAAAACAGCCTAAAACAAGGCAAGGCAACAATAGTTACTAAGGAGGCTACTCTAAAAGAACACAGAGTTAAAAAAAAAAACTCTAGAGCTCTTATGTTTTTCCAAATGGCAGAAAAACTTCTAATTCAGAGTCCCTGTCTCTCTTTTCTTCCACAGACCAAGCTGCAGTGCCCATCAAGTAATATGTATAACCTTGGCATAGATGAGGTAATTTGGGCTAACCCTGTGGATCAATCTTCAAGGATATATTGAGTGCCTATTCAGTAAATGCCAACCACTGAAAAAAGGTACATGGAGAATAAGCAAGATATCCTGTCTTTCCGTGAGTTTATAAGACAACTCAGCAATCCCTCCTCTGGATTTAGGTTGTTAAAATGTTACTGGTCTAAATTCTCTGGAAATCATTAAATTTCTGAAAGTAGGAAGGTCTAGCAACCATAATTAATCAAGGTCTACTAAAAATGGTCACAGGGAAGAAATATAGGTCTCACATATTCTTGGGCATGGACAACATAGGAATTGGTTTTGTTTGCTAAAATTAATTTGTTTTACAATTTGTTAATTTACAATATATTATATTTATGTTATATGTTATATTTCTTTGCTAATAAGATAGGAAAGAATCAAAAAATTAATGCTTGATGACTCAAAAAATTTAATCTTTTAAGAAACATAGGCCTCATAAAGACTGAGATATCACAGAGAAGTTAACCTATATGACCATTAATAAAATGTAAATTTAAGTTAGTAGAGAATTTTAAGTTGTTTCATAGGAAATAGAGTTGGGGAAGAATAATATAGGAAGAGTTCCTTCTTTTTCAAGATACTGAATTCCAACTCCAGTTAATATAGGGCTACTGAAGAGAAAGGTCTAGAGCCATGATCCAACTCCATTGGTTGAAATAAAGGTAATATAATAGAATGTGTGGGTATAGAAGGTGGGCACTGGTTGTCAGTACACCAAGTGCATGCACTCTGTATACCTGTGACAGCAGTATTCTTGAAAAATGCAAAGTAATATATCAAAAAGGAAACATCTGTTTCAGATGTTCACTAAAAGACTTGCATTCAAATTAAAAAATATCAATACATATGTAGTGAAATATGTTGCTAGCAGCTGCAGTATAGCCTTGAATTATTATTTTTTGTATTTTTGTTTAAAAAATAAAAACAAAATAAAAATTATATCTTATCGCAAAGATGTCAAACTCATTGTCCCCACCCTCCCCACCTTCCAACTGAATTGGAACCAAATTAAAATGCACTAAGGAAATATTTAAATATTTTAAAATATAATAAAATATTTAAAATATAAAATTAAAAATATAATAAAATATTTTAAAACATAATAAAACATTGATAATGTTAATATGCAGTTTTCTAGGTCAACAAATACCAGCAGGGATATTCATGTACTTTTTAGTAAGCTCTATTTCTTATTTAAGTTTGACACTGGTAAGAGGGGTAGAGGAGGAGTGAGGGTAAGTAAAGCAATGGTCATGCACTTGAGACAGAAAAGTAATTGGAAAAGATAACCTGTATCTCTTTTGTCACAAGATCATTAACTTGCTATTCAAAGTCCTTCATCTTGTGGCATCCCATCACACTTACCTCACTCCACTATGTGAAACTGGCAGTTTCCACTTTCTCTGGAGGACAAATTTTGGCTGAGGAGAAGAGCAAAACTGACTCTTCCCAGACTGCCAATCAGCACCTACCAGACCTGCCCTGTTCTTGACCTTCCTTTGGCTCCCACATCAATTGACGCGCCCCCCCCATGTCAGAGAATGGAGATTCTCTTGTTTATGTTATTTTTTATTTCTTTAAGACAATGGGCTTAAATAACTTGCCCAGGGTCAAACAGTTAGGCAATTAAGTGTCTGAGGTTGAATTTGAACTCACGTTCTCCTGACTCCAGGGCCGTTGCTCTATCCACTGAGCCACCTAGTTGGCCCAAGAGTGGAGATTCTTTATTAAGACTTTTGTGTGCTTATTGGCTATATCCGGTTACAGCAGGGAGCTTATAAAAAAAGAAGAAAAAAGAAAAGTTACAAAGTACAATTTAAGCCCTGCTTTTTGGAATAATTAATCAAAATTATTGAAATAACCATAAGATCCTATCACAAACACATAACTCATCAAACCTCCAAGACAATAATTTTGGACCACTAGGAAAAGCATAGCTCCCCAACCTATTCAAATACTGTGTCCTTAAGCTAGAATTTGTTTTTACATTTATATATCTTCTATGTGCAAAACTGAAAACATAATGTTAAAATAATAATCATAGCTAGCATCATATTATACTTTAGGGTTTACAAAATTCTTTACAAATATCTCATTTTACTATTTCATAATAATTCTGAGAGGTGGGTGCAATTGTTAGAATTTTACAGTTACGAAAACTGAGGCAGACAACAATTAAGTGTTACATAGCTAAGCTAGTGTCTAAGACAAGATTTGAATTCAGATCTTTCTGACACCAGAGCTATAGTCAATCTGTCTTTAAAGTATTATTGCAAACAACAAACGAGCAGTTTAACTTAAATAGATAAAGGATTTGAGAATTAGTCAGGAGAACTTTACCACCCAGGGAGGGGAAGTTTCCTAATGATTAGGATTGTCCCCAACTCTAATCACTGTAGTTTTGCCTGCCCTAATGGAGGAATGCTCACCATTCCTATTTCTGCCATCCAGTCATCTTTCTATGTCAGACTCCTCCCTTCTTACCTTTCTTCTCCTTTTCCGACTTCCCTTCTTCACGTCCCTCTTTTTCTGTCTCCCTCTCCTCCTTCCTCTCTCTTTTTCTCTCCCTCTCTTCTTCTCCTCCCTCCCCTCTGCCCTACCCTTTCTCTTTTCCTTTCCCTCCCCCTCTTTCTCTCAGTACACCAAGTCTCTCCTTTTCTGGCCCTCTCTTTGTCCTTTTCTTTCATTTTCTCTCTCCCTCTCCCTCCTTTCCTCTCTCTTATTTCCGCCTCCTCCTCCTCTTCTCCTCCTCCTGCTCCTGCTTCTGCTTCTGCTTCTCCTTCTCTGTCTCTTTCTCTCTCTCTCTCTCTCTCTCTCTCTGTCTCTTTCTGACTCAATCTGTCTGTCTCTCTCTCCTCTTCCCTGTGCCTCTCCTCTCCCTTTTTCTCTCTTATCCTCTGCTTCTTCTCTCCTATCCTCTCCCCTTTCTTCTTCCTATCTCTCTTTTACTTTCAGCAACAGATTTCTTAGAACTACGAAGACTATAACTACCAGAGACCCTTAACCCAAGCAGCTTTTCTGAAACTGTTACCTTATCTGCAAAAATTGGCCCCAGTCTTGGATTATCTATACTAAATTGGGTTATTCCCTGCTCCATAATTATCTCCAGTGTTCTCCCACCTCAGATAACAATCATTTAAAAAAAACAAATCATAAGAATTTGATTTTTGTAAAACAACTGCTATGAACGGCTCCTAAAAATTTTTCCAATCACATAGAGGAGCTTAATAAAGGGAGAAGAGGGGGGCAAAAGAGATCCATCCAGATAAAATACTTAAGGAACTTTCAAAGTGAAAGGTAATCTGTGTACTTTTGTTCATACCATTTCCCTATAACTGAAAGTGCATCCCATTTTTCAAATTAAAAAAAATCTACCACTGACTTTAAGGTCTAGTTTAAATGCAATAAAGCTATTAATAATCTTTCTTCAACCTTAAAATTTGAAAAATGGTCTTCTTCACATCTTATATTTATGATCATAGATTTCAGAGCTACAAGAGATCTTCAAGGCTATCTACTCTACTTATTTCATACTTCTCCTTTTCCATCTTAATTTAAGGAAACTGAGACCCAAAAAGTTTTAATTAATTTGTTTAATAAATACTTTTTATTTTTTTATTATTTCATATGTAATAAATATTAAGTATGTACAAAGTGCAGGTATTGAGAATACAAAGAAGAAAAATGAAGCCCTGCCCTCAAAGGGTTCAAATTCAATAGTAGTGAAAACAAGTATGTAGATAAGCAAATATATGGAAATTAAAACAACTGGAATGGGAGATGAGAGGTGGCTCCCTAAAGAATAGGGCATAGAGAGATAGCAGGCAAGCTGAGCCTTATGATACTTCCCAGATAACACAGATAGTAAGTGACGAAGGTAAGATTTGAGTCCAGATCCTGGGATTCCAATTCCACTTTACTATGGAATGACACTGAACCCTGACTTTGGGAAAGATTAAAGGCAAAAGGAAAAGGCACCAGAAGAGGATGAGATGGATGGAGAGTGGCATGGAAGCAATGAACATAAACTTGGACAGATTTCAAAAGATATAACAGAAGGACCAGGGATCACAAAAAGTAAGACAAGATTAAGCAACTGAACAGTGACATATTCTCCTTACCAGTCTTGTAACTCTAATAAAAACTCCTTTCCCAGTCTATCATTCTCTATTCCATTAGATTGTAAGCTCTTGAAGGTCAGGATTGGCTCACTTTTATCTTTGTATGGCCAGGTTTGGCACAGTGTTTGCTTGGCCCTTAATATGTGCTTAAAATTTCATACTATTTTGATTTCTTCCCTATGCTCTGGTTCTATTTTAAGTACATGTGTTGGAGTCTATCACCTTTGACATTGGTAGGATATTATAAAGCTTAGTGAGGATGGGGTAAATTCTCTAGTTCACTTTGTATCTCCCATAGAAACTAGGATAGATATTCTTCTTATAGAAGGAATCAATTTAAAAATGAAGCAAAAAAAGGAAACAAAATGAACTAATAAATTGAAAGTTATCTTTTTGGACTAGTATTTTTACTTTATTGGTCCTTTGGGCATCACATTAGCAGTGATTCTGGTACTTAGCCTTTAACCACTATTGCTTAAAGTGACATCAAATAGTGGAAATTCCAAGGAAAAAGATGCAAAAGTTGTCCTTTGTTATTTCATTTTCTACAGATTTTGATATACTAAGAACTCAGACATTTAATGTCATCTTGATTCTCCTTGTAAAAGTTCAACACAGACTCTGTTTCCTTTAATTCTCCTGTCTTGTTCACTAGCTAGATAGTTGGTAACCTTTCCAGTGAAGACAGAATTTTTAATTTTAACTTTGCAAGTCACTCTCTTAGCCTGCAGATCTGTTAAAAACACTCCAGTCTCCTGGGATCTGGTGATGTTCACAAAATGAGGATAGGGATGGAGGAAGAAAAGAGAAGGAAGGAAAATGAAGATGCAAAGGAGGATAAATATGCTTTATGTACTGAAATTAATTTAAATATAGTTATAAATGTTACTAAGCTGATTGTATTGATTTTCTGTGGCAAATTACAATTTTTTAAAAAAAGAAGCAAGAGAGGGAAGAGGAGCAAATAAATCCATCTTCATTCTGCTATAAACAAATCTTACAGGGTTCAGTTTTCCATCTGTCAATTTAAAATGCTGAAAAGAATGAAATTGAGGAAGTATCCTATAGATTTGTTTCTTCTACATGAAGTCAAATATATTTGAATCCATTCTCTTACAGGAAAAAATCTAATCTACTGCAATGGAGTCTAGGAAATTATTAATATTTTATTTTTTATAACAGAAGGGGATTCATTAATAATCACTTCTTTTGTCAGCTGTTTGTCTGAAAAGGCTTTGTTACAGTGTACTTGTAGAAATCAGTACACACTCCATTTAGTTTCTTTGAAAGGCCCATCTCTTTGTTTAATGCTCAATAAAAAAGTATGGTGCATTCCCTGTGGCTGTTTGGGGAACTGATGTGCAAAAATCTTTTCATCAGTTTACCAACTTCTAGGGTGATAAGTTTTCCCTGATTCATGAGTGTTAGTCATTACTGACATTTTTAGTGTTAACCTAATCAAACTTCAGATTGATAAGAGTTTCAACATCTGTTTTGGTTAACATACTGACACTGTCCCTTGTGTATTTTACTTAAGCAAAGATATTAAAGATAAAATACAGTAAAGGGATCAGAGTTCCATTTTTGGATTTTTTCCACCCGAATAATTTTCCTAAATCTTTCTTAGCAATAGCAAAAAAGTAAGTCATTATGTTAAAATGAGGGTCATATTCTAATAACACTACTACTCTACTAGTAATTCAGTCAGAACCCCAAATAATTTGCCCTCTAGGCCTTTACATATCTTTCCCCTTTCAAAAATGAATAGAAGTAAAGAGGTATACAAAAATACAGCTAAGGAGTTTCTTCCTGTTTCTCTACTGTAAAAATGATTTCACAGGATGCTTATGGAGATGACTAAGAAACAATCTAGGAGTTTGACAACTTCAAAAGTTGACCATCGATTTAAAAAATCATTTTACATTATCATTGGGAACTGTAGATAAAATATTAAGGATGGGGAGAATAATAGACCTAACTGTTTTGTTGACCCAACTAGTGGTCAAATAGCCTAAATTAATGTTCTTAATATAATACCAGGAAATTAATAAGAGCCTGCCTATACAATCCAAATAATCAGGGCACATCAGGAACCATATGTTCATACTAATCACTCTTGTACCCATTCCCTTCCGGTTTGAGTTAGATGTTACCAGTTTGAGTGGATAGGCTTCACTGAGTAAGAATCAGTAATTAAAATAGACTTGGTGATGTGAGGACTGCCCAAAGAAATGGTCCCCAGCACTAAGGAGGAAGCATCTGACTGGTCTCATCTATTATGTGTATATGTGACTACCCAAATACATACATACATACATTTGTTTTAAATGTGGATGTATATACATGTGGGGGGATAGATAGATAGATAGATAGATAGATAGATAGATAGATAGATAGATAGACAGACAGACAGCTAATGGGGGCAAATTAGGAAGTCATGGCTTCCACAAAATTAAAACTTAAGCAAGATAAAAGAAATAGACATTTTATTGCCCAAAGGCCCCACTCACCACCTTTGTAATTTCCCTGAGGGGAAAAAATACTTTTCTCTGACTATTACTGTCATGTTTAGTCTTTCTCTATTAGAATATAAGCAACTTGAGATCATAGATGGTTGTGATTTTGGTATTTATATGATTAGTCCTTAGAATACTATTCGTAACATATTAAACACCTGATAAATGCTCTTTCATTTGTTAAACCATAACCAACCAGAGACTGATTTTTGGGGGGTGGGAAAGAGGGGGCTGAGTTTAGAGAATGGGAACAAATGAGTACATAATGAGAGAATTTTTGTTCCTTTTATAAATACATGTTTTATTGTCTTAAAATTCCATTCTTTTTCATATGTATATTCTTATCTTATAATGTCATTGTATGAATATGGTAAAGTATAAGTATTTTTAGTAGATAGTAACACCAACCTGATAATAATAAAAGGCAGTTAAGTAGATGTGCAGATACAGGATCTGGAGTTAGCAAGATTTGAGTTCAAATTCATTCTTGGACGTTTAATAGCTATGTGATGGGCAAGTCACTTGACCTTGTTTGCCTCAGTTTACTCACTGTAGAATAAATAGAAGAAGAAAATGGAAACCCACTCTAGTATCTTTGCAAAAGAAGACCCCAAAAGAGATCACAAAGAATCAAACATAGCTGAAGAAAAAAATCTATTAAACAACAAAATGGTAACCCACAAGGAGAGGAACTTTCCAATTTAACCAATGTACACAAATGGAATGTTCTGGCTCTGGTTTTACCCTCATTTACATGCCTGTGTCTCCTTCTCTTTATTTGTTTTTTTTTTTGAAGTGACTAAGACCAGATGTCATTTATTAAGAACCCTGTAAATGCTTAAATTGGCAAGATGGCAAGGACTTCTAAAGAAAGAAAAAATTGCCAAATTTATAATCCGTAAAGTTAAATCAAGATAAGAAGACAGAAACATGGCACAAAGTAAAAAGGCTAAGAAATAACATTAAGAAATTGAAATATATAAAGCTCCCACTCACCCTACCTTCTCCCTAGTCCATCCTATACTGTTGGGTCTAGCCTGTGAAAACATGTTTGGTGTCAAAGTCCAGGTATAGTGGTCTCTGTTTTGTCCCATCACTCTGAGTCACAAACTGAATCCTCTAAAACCCATATGAGGCAGAAGACATTGTTCCTGTATAGATATTCATAGAGATGGGAATGCAACTATTTCAGAAGACTAATAGTATGAAGTTGAAGAGAGAGGAGGAAGTCTTGTGTCAAAGGGAAAAGAAACTAGAAATTCAGCTGTGGTTAGTCCTCACCATTTAGAACTTAATCAGGATAGGAGGATCAGACAGAAAGAGAAACCTAGGGCAGCCCAGTCTCAGGGTCTACGCAATAGAAATTGTATATGGACTAGACCAGTGGAATGACTAGGGGTCAAACAATGAGCAAGGAAAACAGAACAAAAGGTTGAAATGCAAGAAATGAGAGGAAAGGTTATGTGTGTATAAACCCAAATCCCAAGCAAACAAATCAACAAAAAGTACAAAGATAGCATGGAAATTGAGTAAGTTTTTAAGAGATTGTAATCCAATAACTATTATAATTGAAATGAAAACAAATTAGAGTCATTGATTAAAAAAGAAAAGAAAAAAAGAGACAGAGATTATATCCATGATCTCATTGTCATAGATGGGACTTGTGGTTGAAGAAATACCCTCTTACTAATACAAGTGGTCACAGTCTCCATGCCTATAGTGCTTTAGACCTATGAAGAGTACTGAGTTTAGTCACTATAGTACTAAGAGTTTAAGTGATTTGCCCAGAATCATATACCTACTACATATCAGAGGTGAGCTTTGAATGCAGACAGATCTTCCTAGTTCCTTAGCTAAAGGCCAACTCTTTAGCTCTAGGCCATGATGTTTATCATAAAAGTAAAATAATAGAAATAATTAACTAGAATAATAGAAATAATAGAAACCAAACCAACCCTGGGAATCTTCAAAACTTCATAGGAAAAAAGGAGCAACAAAGCAAAATAATTCAAGAAAGAACTAAAAGCTTTCAAGAGAGGATATTAGAATGAGAATTAGGTCAAAAATCAGAACTTGAAGAACAGAAATAACAAAGAAGACCATTTAGAATATATGTAATTTCTCCCTCTGCACTGGAGGGGCATAATTTGTTTCAACAAAATTTAGAGAGCCAGAACCCATGAAAGACTGAATGATAATTTTCCCAGTACAAGATAACTTAGAAGTTCTGGGGGAAAGGTATGTTTCACCAGGATGGGGGGAGGGGGTTGGAAAAAAGCCACAGCAGCAGTGCAGCACAGCCCAGCCTAGCCCAGAGATCACTGGCAACAGCTTGAAGGGACAGGGAGAGAACTCTGCTATACCAGAATGAGTGTGGAGTGAGGAGCACTGGCCTGCAGCAAGAATCTGGAGAAGGCAGCCTGCACCCTCCAGAGACAGTAAGGGAAGTCTGCTGCAAGCCTACACTCAGATCCAGGTTGCAGTTTAGGCTACCCTACTAAGTAGCCAAGCTGGATCTCCCCCCCCCCCCCAATAGCTCCAGGACAGAGGGAAGTATGGGGGTCATATACATATCAAAGCACCAGTCAAGAGACCATAAGACCTTGGAGGAATAAAGATCCTAGTGGGGTATCCACCCCCCCCCAAAAAAACCCCAAAGCCTTGGAAGTATTGTCTTGGGCTGAGGAAATGAGTAAACAACAGAAAGAAGAATCTGACCATAGAGAATTACTTTAGTCCCATGAAGATCAAAACACATACTCAGATGATGACAAAATCAAAGTTTCCATATCTAAAACCTCCAAGAGAAGTAGAAAAATGGGCTCAAACTATGGATGAGCTCAAAAAAAGACTTTGAAAAGCATTTAAGGGAGGTGGAAGAAAAATTGGGAGGAGAAATGAGAGTTATGCAGAAAAATCATGAAAACCAAATCAACAGCTTGGTGAAAGATATACAAAAAGATGCTGAAGAAAATAATATGCTAAAAACCAGTTTAGGCCTGATGAAAAAAAGAAAAATAAAAAAACAAATGAGGAGAAGAATGCCTTAAAAAAAGAGGAATTGGCCAGCTGGAAAAGGAGATTAAAAAGCTCTCTGAGGAAAATAATTCCTTCAAATACAGAATGGAACTAAATGAAGCTTGTGACTTTGCAAGAAATCAGGAAGAATTAAAATGTGAAATATCTCATTGGAAAAACAACCAACCTCGAAAAGAGATCCAGAAGAAATAATTTAAAAATTATTGGGCTATCTGAAAGCCACAATCAGGAGAAGAACTTATACTTCATTTTTCAAGAAATAATACAGCGAAATTGCCCTGAGATCCTAGAAGCAGAGAGTAAAATAAAAATCAAGAGAATTCACCTTTCACCTCCTGAAAGAGATCTCAAAAGAAAAACTTCCAGGAATATTATAGCCAAATTTCCAAACTCATAAATCAAAGAGAAAATTCTAAAAGCTGCCAGAAACAAACAATTCAACTACCAAGGCTCCATAGTCAGGATTACACAGGATCTGGCACTATCTACATTAAGGGCTCATAGGAATTGGAATATGATATTCCAGAAGGTAAAAGATTTTGGTTTACAACTGAGAATCAACTACCCAGAAAAACTGAACATCTTCTTTCAGGGGAAAAGATGGACTTTCAATGAAACAGGGGACTTTCAAACTTTCTTATTGAAACAACCAGAGATGAACCAAAAGTTGAATCTCCAAGGACAGGACTCTGGTGAACCATAGAGGGGATGGAAGAGAAGGACTAACTATGAGGAACTTAATGATATTGAACTGTTTGTATTTCTGCATGGGAAGAAGATATTCATAAATCATATGAACTTTCTCATTTAGAAGAGCTATTAGAAGGAGCATATATAGACAGGACATAGGAAGGAGCAGAATATAATGGTATAATATAGTAAAATATGGAGTCAATGGGTGATAAAGGAAAGTACTGGGAGGACAGAAAATAAGGTGAAAAAGAATCTAAGAAATTTCACATAAGAGTCAAGAAAAAGCTTTTTTCAATGGAGTGGAAAGGAGGAAGGCAAAGGGGAATGAGTGAGCCTTCATTCTCATCAGAAATGGCTCAGAGAGTAAATAACATACACACTTAATAGGGTGAGGAAATCTATCTTACCCTAGAGAAAAATGAGAAGAAAGGGATGGGATAAAGGGGAATGGGGGGTTGGAAGGGGGAATAGGTGATAGAAGAGAGAGAAGATTGAGGGAGAGGGTACTCAGATACAACACACTTTTGGACAGGGTCAATATGAAAGGAGAGAGAGAGAGAGAGAATAGAATAAATGAGAATGGGGAGTAGAGTGGAGGTACAGCTAGTAATAAACTGTGGGAAAAAATACTGAAGCAACTTCTCTGGTGGACTTATGATAAAGAAAGCAACTCACCCCAGAGACAGAGCCATTGGAATCTGAAGACAGACTGAAGTACATTTCTCTCTCTCTCTCTCTCTCTCTCTCTCTCTCTCTCTCTCTCTCTCTCTCTCTTTTTGAGGTTTCTCATCTTCTTGGGGGGGAGGGGAGTTTATGTTTACTTTTATGTTTACTCTTATAACACATTCAATTTACATCAATGTATAGCATGGAACAATGTAGAGACCATCAGATGGTCTTCTATGGGGAGGGGGAGGGAAGGGAGGGTGGGGAAAAATTGTAAAATTCAAAACCTTACAAAAATGATAGGTAGATATTGCCATTGTATATAATTGGAAAACAAATAAAATGTTAACAAATAAAAAAAGAAAAAAGAAACAGGGATGGATTATGAAAAAGGATAATATCTCATTTGGAACTCAAAAAATCTAGAAGGTAAAGAAAATACTGTAAAAAAGAATCAAAATGTATACTAAAAAAATAAAATCCATGAATTGTACCCAAGACAACTGACTTAAGACAGGAAAGAAATGGCAATTTCAGAGTCATAGGTCTTCCAGAAAAACATAGTACATTAGCAACCCATACTACTACTAATAATAATATTAATAATAATAATAATAATAACCCATACTAATAATAATACTAATAATAACCCATACTACTACTAATAATGATAATAATAATAATAATAACAACAATAATAAACTGCCCAAAGTTTTGAATATAGGCAACAAAATATTGGTTAATTGAATCTTTGGCATGCTCACTAAGCTTACTCCAATAAAACTGTCTCAGCAGGGAGGCTAAACCAGGTTGAAAGTAACTGATGAGTAAATACATGCTTTATTGTCTTAAAATTCCATACATTGATGAGTTGGAAGTTGGAGTGTCTACTCTAAGCATGTGAGACTTTCCCAGACAGGTATAGCAATTGAGAACAATTTGTTCCAATGGCCATGAAGGTGAATGAAGCATGAAGTATGGAGCACTTGGTCTTTGGTCAAATATCAATAACATCAAAGCCCTCCACTGCATCCCAGGTCATCACCAGTTTTCCTGACTTTTGTCTTGTCATTGCACTTTGAGGAGTCTTAAAAAGAGAGTGAGATGGCTTTGTGCAACTCTACCTCATTTAAATCTAATTCACTTGCAGGTCAAGACATTACCTTCTGATTTCATTGGTCCTCTTTGAAAATGAAAAACCAATAACAACAGCAGCAACAAATCATTATTGTGGAAAACACCACACTACAGAATCCAAAAATGTGCAAGTTACATTTCAGAATTTCACTTCCAATCAAAAAATGTTTCAATTAAACAGGAGACTGCCCTTCAGCTATGAAATAGATCAGAATTACTCCACATGCATGAGAATTGAAGAGAGAGAGATCACAGTAAGATATTACTAAATATAAAAGAGCTGGGAATGCAACTCAAAATAATATACTCTGCAAGAATTTAGTTTAATCATCATTTTAAAAAATTATATATTTAAAGTTTGAAAGGACCTTAGAAGCCACGAAGCCGACTCCTTCATTTTCAGATGAGAAAGCTGAGGAACAGAAGGATTAAATGACTCTCTATCAGTGTCATATTTCTAGGATGTGGTTGAGGCATGATTTGAACCATACTCTTCCTACTTGTTCCTACCACTGACCTATTCATTTTGTCATTTAGGATAGTGCTGAAAATGTGAATAGAGAATTCAACTTAGAGACACTATAAACAAGAGAAACAGAAGAAAGGAAAGTAAGTACAATTATCAAGAGAAGATTAAGCAATAAAAGTAATTAAGAGAAAGCAATTCAATCATGTTTCTAGGCTTTAATTTTTAAAGAAATTGGACTGAAGGAGTAAAAAAAAGAAAAATAATAGGTTCATCAAGAAACAAAAAAAGATCTTAAGGTATAAATTAAGGAAATCTTGAAGGGAAGGATGAGAAACTAATTTAATATTCTGTGGAATTAATGCTATACACCCTTAAAAGTGAATCAGTATCTTTTAGGAGAAATGAGAAAATAACAAAGTAGAAAGATACTCCGATAAGGAGAAATGAGACATAGAAGGGAGCTAGAGATGCCCTCCCATCAGGAAAACTAGAGATGATCTGGGAGGAATCAGATATGAATAGAAAACAAAGAGATAGAAATTTCTGCAGTCTTTTGATAAGCTTGAAGCACAGGAGATAAGAATAAGATCATTTGACAGAAAGGGATAGAATAGGGCAGAAAGGAGATTAGTCTCACCCTAGAAGGGGAAACAGAAGAGTGTCATTACAGCCTGTTCCCATTGGGAAAGTGCTTGAGAAACCAAGATGTCATAATGAATTTTGTCAAGGTCATGTAAGTACCTTAAGGATAACACTTTCTCTAAGCAAAGGCTATGTTTTCTAGTTTCACATTCCCCCAAAGCAGAAGGAATATGGGTGACTTGGTGTAAAATGCACCAAGGGTCAGTAATAAGGAAGTTATGGAACAAGAAATAATGCAATATTCCCCCTACCCAAAAATTGAATAATAATAGAGAAGATAGATAGATAGGGAGAAATCTATTAACATAGACACAAATTAGAGGAGAATATTAAATTCCAGTACTCCAAAAGCCCAACTTTTCATTGAGTCACAGAAAGAGTAAAGAAAGTAAAGGTACACAATTTGTAAATGGAAGACTACAATTCATAATATTCTAAAAGAGGATAAATATATATGTGTATATATAATTTGTTATTTAATTTTATTACAATAATCTTGTGAGAATAATCATAACCCCCACCCCCCGCCAAAAAAGATGAGAAATCTCAAGAATAATGAGAGGAAAAAAATGTACTTCAGTCTGTGTTCAGATTCCAATGACTAAGTTGCTTTCCCCATCATAGCCACCAAAGAAGTTGCTTCAATATTTTTCCCACAGTTGCTATCACTAGCCGTGTTTCCATCCACTCTGTTCCTTCCCATTCTCATTTATTCTTCTCTCTCTCTCTCCTCCTTCATTCTGTCTCTTTTCAGAAGTATATTGTATCTGAGTACCTTCTCCCATGCTCTTCCTCTCTTATGACCTACTCCCTCTTTCCCTCCCCCCTTTCTTCCTTATCCTATTCCTTCCCTCTCATTTTTCTCTAGGGTAAGATAGATTTCTATACCCTATTAAGTGTGTGTATTATTTACTCTCTGAGCCATTTCTGATGAGAATGAAGGCTTACTCATTCCCTCTACCTTCCCCCATTCCACTCAATGTCAAAGCTTTCTCTTGACTCTTATGTGAAATACCTTAGCTCCTTCTTCCTCTCCTTTCTCTTCCTCCCAGTACTTTCCTTTTTTCACCCATTGACTCCACCTTTTTACTCTATTATATCATTATATTCATCTCCTTCCTGTGCCCTGTCTATATATGCTCCTTCTAATTGCTCTTATAAATGAAAATGTTCAGGGGTGGCTAGGTGGCACAGTGGATAGAGCACAGGCCCTGGAGTCAGGAGGACCGGAATTCAAATCTGGTTTCAGACACTTAATAATTACCTAGCTGTGTGGTCTTGGGCAAGCCACTTAACCCCATTTGCCTTGCAAAAACCTAAAATAAATAAATAAATAAAAATAAATGACAAAGTTCATATGAGCTATCAGTTATGATATATGAGTTATCAGTATCTTTTTCCCATGCCAAAATACAAGCAGTTCAACATCATTAAGTTCCTCATAATTAGTCCTTCTCATTCACCCCCTCTCTGCTTCCCCCCAAGTCCTCTCTTTAGAGATCAAACTTTCTGTTCAGCTCTGATTGCTTCAATAGGAAAGCTTGAAAGTCCCCTGTTTCACTGAAAGTCCATCTTTTCCCCCTAAAAGAGGATGTTCAGTTTTGCTGGGTAGTTGATTCTTGGTTGTAAACCAAGATCTTTTGCCTTCCAATCATATTCCAAGTCCTATGCACCCTCAATGTAGATGCTGCCAGATGCTGTGTGATCTTGCCTATAAAGTCATGGTAGTTGAATTTCTTGTTTCTGGCAGCTTTTAGTATTTTATCTTTGAATAGGTTGTTTTGGAGTTTGGCTATAATATTTCTGGAAGTTTTTCTTTTGGGATCTCTTTCAGGAGGTGACTGGTGAATTTCTATTTTACCCTCTGCTTCTAGGGTCTCAGGGCAATTTTGCTGCATTATTTCTTGAAATGTGAAGTCTAGGCTTTTTTCTGGTCATGACTTTCAGGTAGACCAATAATTTTTGAAATATCTCTTCTGGATATGTTTTCAAGGTCAGTTGTTTTTCCAATGAGATATTTCACTTTTTTGTCTAATTTGGGGGGTTTTTTGAATAGTTTTATTTCTTCCTGATTTCTCACAAAGTCATCAGCTTCCTTTAGTTCCATTCTGCATTTGAAAGAGTTATTTTCTTCAGAGAGTCTTTTAATCTCCTTTCCCAGATGGCCAATTCTGCTTTTTATCTTTTTTCTTTTTTTTTCTTTTTTCTTTTTTTAGATTTTTCAAGGCAGTGGGGTTAAGTAGCTTGCCCAAGGCCACACAGCTAAGTAATTATTAAATGTCTGAGGTCAGATTTGAACTCAGGTACTCCTGACTCCAAGGCCAGTGCTCTATCCACTGTGCCACCAAGCCACCCCCCAATTCTGCTTTTTAAGACATTCTTCTCCTCATTTGCCTTTTGTATTGCTCTTTCCATTTGGTCTAAAATGGTTTTTAATATGTTATTTTCTTAAGTATTTTTTTTTTGTATTTTTTCACCAAGTTGCTGACTTGGTTTTCATGATTTATTTACATTGTTCTATTTCTCCTCCCAATTTTTCCTCTACCTCCCTTAAATGCTTTTCAAAGTTTTTTTTTAGTTCATCCATAGTCTGAGCCCATTTTCTATTTCTCTTGGAGGTTTTGGATACAGAAACTTCAATTTTGTCATCTTCTGAATCTTCCATGAGACCAAAGTAATTTTCTATGCTCAGATTACTCTTTATCTGTTGTTTGCTCACTTCCTCAGCTTATAACTGATTTACCACTCTTCTAAGGCTTTGGAGGGTTTTGGGGACAATCCACAGGGATCTTAATTCCTCCAAGGTCTTATGAGAGGTTCTGACTCTTACCCATGTTCAGGCCCTTCCCTCTGTCCTGGAGCTGTGAGGATGGTCCCTGCTTGTCTCTGGTGGTGATGTGGGGGCCCAGACTGCAAACTGGATCTGAGTGGGAAAACAGCTGAGTCCTGCCCCAGAAAGAGCAGAGAAATTCTGCAGTCTTCCCCAACTCCTTTACCATCTGTGGGCTGAGAGCTCTGGATGTGCTAAGTGGCTCTTCCCCCCACTCTTGCTACAGGTTCTCATTGCAAGACTACTCTGAGGCTCTTCTCCACAGTCACTCTGGTGAGCAGAGTTCTCTCACCACCCCTTCCAGCTGTCCCCAATGATCCCTGGGCCAAGAGGTCTGGAAACTGTCCCCTCTGCTAGGGACCCAGGCACCAGACCCAGCTGCACAGCAGCACACCTGTACTGTGGCTTTTTCCAACCCCCAGTCTCAGTGAAACAGACCTTTCCTGCAGAACTTCTCAGTTGTATTAGACTGGGAAATTGTATCACTCAATCATACTGTGGGTTCTGTCCTTCTTAATTTTGGCTAGAGTCATAATTTGATGACTTTTGGAGTTTAGGGGGGAACAAGTTTCTGGGAATTTCTGCCTTCACACTCCATCTTGTCTCCACCCCTATGTTTTTTTAAGGAAGAGAACAGAGTAAATGAATACTTCATGGGGAAAAGCATAAGAAAAGAATATCACTTAATGATTAGACAGAAATAAAAGGGAGAGAATATTTCGAATCTCATTCTGATCTGGTCATACTTACATAATTCATATAAATGCATATCCATATCGATATGGATATGTACACGTATATAAATGAACATATACATATATGTGTATACATCTAAAAGAAGGAAGGAAAACAACTTATGTAAATTCAAAAAATTTGGAATAGCTTACGTATATGAAGTTGATAGGAAACTTGTAGGAAAAAACTGTCAACAAATTAGTGTAAGCAAAATCAATTGCAAGGAAAATGCGATGAATATAAAGAATATGGTATATGGAAGAAAACACAAGTCTAACAATCATAATGTCAAATTAGAATTATTAAATAATAGAGCAAAATAAAAGTGTCAGAATACATAAGAAAACAAACAAAAAGCACAATTTGTTCTATAGGACAAGCATGTCTAAAAAATAAAGAAACAAAGAATGAAAATAAGAGAAAAAAAATTCACTATGCATTGGGAGTTATAATCATAATATAAGACAAAAAATTGAAATTCACAATGTCAAGAAAAATATATAAGGAAAAATATATAAGGGAATATTAGTCTTATAATGATAGATAATAAGATGATATCATGAAATATATATATGCGATCAATGATATTACAACCAAATTTACAAATAAATTCAAAAAGTTTTAAATACAGATAAACCTAATAGTTGGACGAGAATTAATGTTTCTTTCTAGATAACTAAAAAATATAAATAAGCAAAAAGCAGAACAAAATATGAAAATATAAAACTTATCAGATTATTAAAGAAAATAATAGGACACAGATCAATTATATTTATAAAAAAGGAAGACATATTAGCATTTGCAAACTATTGTACAATTACAATAATGTTATGCAGAGCAATAACATCCTGAATAATGTTTGAATTAAAAAACAAATCTTGGGACTAACAACTGCGTGAAGAACAACAATGAGACAACATGCCAAAATTTGGTGATGCACCTGAAAAAGATGTGTCAGAGAAAAAAAATACAGCTTTAATAGCACACATTAGCACTGGCCCGGGAGTCAGGAAGATCTAAGTTCAAATCCAGCCTCAGGCACTTAATAATTGCCTAGCTATGTGACCTTGGGCAAGTCAGTTAACTCCATTGCCTTAAATAAAAATAATTTTTTTTAAAAAACACACACATTAAACAACAGGAAAAGAATATTAATCATTTGAGATTTTGAATCTTTTTAAAAAACAAAGAAATCATCCAGTTAAACCTAAATGAAATACACACAAAAAAAAGAAATCTTGGGGTGGCTAGGTGGCGCAGTGGATAGAGCACCAGCCCTGGAGTCAGGAGTTCCTGAGTTCAAATCTGGCCTCAGTCATTTAATTACCTATCTGTGTGGCCTTGGGCAAGCCACTCAACCTCATTTGCCTTGCAAAAACCTAAAACAAAAAATCTTGAAAATTAGAAGAAAAATATGGAAATGAAGATAACCAACAGGAATGATCAATTCAATTTTGATTCTCTGAAAAGACTAACAAAATCAATATACTATCAAGTACACTGATAAAGAAAAGAGATAGGAAAATCAAATTATTAACATAAAAAAACCTTAAAGTAAAATCACAATATAGGGAAAGAAAAAATTATTCTGATATACTAATACAATTTTTCATTGAAAAAATAAATGATTAACTACAAAATATTATAATGCCATAATTGAAAAAATCATAAATAATGATCTTAAAACAACCCATTCTTAGATAAGAAAATTGAATAAGACATAAAGGGATTAACAAAGAAAAAATCCTATCTAGCAAAATTTATAAGTGAATTCAATTAAACATTTAAAGATCAAGCTATATAAGTGATAAACACATTATTGGGAGTGAAAAAGTATTCACAAAGTCCTTTAATAAGGCAAATATGGTTATATAAACCAATGGATAATAAAAGAGAATAAGAAAATTACAATCAACTGTCACTCATGAATATTGATAAAAAGTCCAATAATGACATCATAATTACTATAACAACATAAATAAATATTCACTATGAACAAGTTTGATTTACATCAGAGATGCAAGGATGGTTCAAAATTCATAAAACAGTAAGCTTAATTAACTATATTAAAAATAAAATAACCAAAATCATTATACAGTAGATTAGAGGAAAAGTCTTTGGAAAAAATATAGTTCTCTTTCAAGTTTTTAAAAAATACTACAAATACTCCCAAAGAAGCATCTCAACCCACTGACCCAGTTCCCACAGGAACTCATCTTCCAACCCTCCTTATCACACTAGGAGATTTCAGGTTAAATGCAAATGAAACACAAATCTGAAGGGTCAGTCTGAGAAGGTGGGAAGAATGGTGATGAGAAAGAAAAAAAGACAGAAAAACTCTCTCTACTTATGTTTTTTCCCACATCTGCAATCTGGCCTGAATCAATATTCAGTCACCCACTTTTTCATTTATATTTCCAATAAACATTAAGCACGTATTAATGAAGAATGCTGTTTATTGTTCTTCTCTTGCACTAGCAGCTAGGTGGCAAAATGGAAAGGGTACAGGGCCTGAAGTAAGAAAGATTCATTTTTCTGAGTTCAAATCTGACTTCAGATACTAACTTATATGTCTCTAGGCAAGTCATTTAATGCTATTTTGCTTCAGTTTCCTCTACTGTAAAATGAAAGGAAATGGCAAACTACTCAGTATCTTTGCCAACAAAAATCCTAAACGGGGTCACGAAAAGTCAGACATGACTGAAAACAACTGAACAACAAACAACAAATTTCTAACTAGTTAGCCTACAGAAGATTTCCTTATTTCCAACATATTTCTTACTGTTCTCATGAGGGCTAAGAGGGCAATCTGAGGAATGAGAATTGTTCCTCATTTTGTCTCTGTATTTTCAGGAGCTAGAATAATATCTTGTACATAATATTTAATAAATGCTTATTAGATTAAATAGGATCTTGTTCAGTACCCTTACTTAACAGTTCAGTTTCTCGAACATAGCAGATACTCAATAAACATCGAGTTGACAAGGAAACTGAAGCAGAATGTTTACATGATTGGCCAATAGCTTCACAGGCAATAAGCAGTAGAGCTAGGATGTGAAAAGAGGTTCTCTGATTCCAGATGCAGTTGCAGTGTCACCCCAGTCTGTCTTTCTTCCTTTCCCATTCCAATCACTAACCTATTCCCACACACACTCCACTAGTAGCTTGAACAAGAAGTTCTTATGACTTGGCCAGCATAGAGGATGGGCAAAAAAAAAACATTATTATCTACTCTACCTATAAGAACAGAGAATGAGGGAGTGGAGGGTAAAGTATAATGTTGGAACTTTGAATGATTATTTTTCATAGAAGCAGTATTTTACATGGTGATTAGTGTCTCTAGTTATGAGTATAGAAGAGGCAATGGAGATATGATGGATAGAGGAGAGAGTTAGTCTTGGTGTCAGGAACACTTGGATTCACGTCTTTTCCCATCTTAATTCTTCTCTCTTTTAACTGTTTCCTATTTATCATATATTCAGGTAGCCAGTTGGCATAGTGGATAGCCCACTGGTCATAGAGTCAGGAAGACTTGTCTTCCTGAGTTCAGATCTGACCTCAAATACTTACTAGCTTTGTGAGCCTGGGCAAGTGGCTTAACACTGCTTGCCTCAGTTTCCTCATCTGTAAAATGAGCTGGAAAAGAAACTGATAAATTTCTCTAGTATCTTTGTCAAGAAAAGCCTGAATGGGATTATGTAGAATCAAACATGATTGAACAACAATAAAATAATTTACCACATGATCTCAGGTATCACAATTCTGTTTTTAGAGTCTTATTTCCCCCCTTAAATTTAAAGTTCTTTGTGGCCAGGTAGGGACTATATCTAATCAAAACTTTGATTCTCCTCTGTCACTGTAGGCTCCCACTAAATATTCCTTGTTCCTGTGTTTTCTTCTTTCTTCAAGATTTCTCCTCATAATAGTAGTTGCAGAAAGTTCCTGGGAGAATTGACCAAATAAAAGCTCACTGTTAGCATCAAATGATAATCAAGAATTGACCACAATGTAGTCAAGTTGTTTCTTCTAATTACTTCCATCTGTATTTTCTCTCTCAAATTATAGGAATTGTCCTTCAAATTCATTAAGGGAAGCAAGTCTTATTTACTTTTTCATTCCTTTATCTATTATATGGCACCTTGTAAACTTCCAACACTGCAGAAATAATACAATGACAGGATTCTGGACATTGTGGTTAAATAATTGCTGCTATCTTGATAGTTACTTGGAATAATGTAGTTAAAGTATGACTCTGAGTTTTGTAATTAAATAATTAGAGTTGTCTTGCTATTTTTATTATTAGCTGTTTTCTTTTTTCTTCCCCAAGGCAATGTTGACATATTTCCAGAATGTACTGTTCTTCTTTGGTTGTTTCCTAGGGTAAGATCATTTCTTTTCTCAAGAGACACTTTCTCTCTTTCTTTTTGTCTGCACAGAATGTCAAGAGTTTGATTCAGTTGTAGAGGAATACTAGAAAGGGCAGATTGGATTCCAAGAACTGATCAGAATTGATATAGAATTCTAATTAAAATAATATCAAATGAAAGAAGCATTTACTAATTTCTTAATATGTGCAAAACATTGTGCTAAGCACGAAGGATACAAATAGAAAAATAAGGGGTGGCTAGGTGGCACAGTGGATAGAGCACTGGCCCTGGAGTCAGGAGTACCTGAGTTCAAATCCAGCCTCAGACACTTAATAATTACCTAGCTGTGTGGCCTTGGGCAAGCCACTTAATCCCATTTGCCTTGCAAAAAAAAACCCTAAAAAAAATTTAAAAAAAACAAATAGAAAAATAAACTTGTCCCTATCCTCTGCAGTAAGGTAAAGCAAGATTCTACGGTTAAGGAACAATAATAAACAAAGGGAAGTAGAAAACCTTGATGAAGAGACTCCTCATATATCTGGAACTCAGATATATCCAAACTCTCATTTTTAGAGAATAGTCAAGAACCAAAATGGGAGCAAAAATTAGCTTCTTAGCAACCAATAGAGGAAGTTATCAAAAAAATCCCTGCTTTAGATCTAATTCAAAGGAGACCCTTTTATGACCATCACTCAGGCTATTTTCTTTTATTTTATATATAGTTCAGCAGGTTATCTGCTGAGCCAGCACAAAGCAAACTCTAAAAGGAGTGGAAGTAGAAAAGAAAGGGGAATTATAGCTAAATCAAACAACATGTTGACATCATCAAGATTGAAGAATAAGAAAAGAAGCAAAACATAAAAAGCAATATAAAAACTCAAAAAAAGTCACAATAAGGGTCCATGTAATCAGTAACTAACATTTATATTGTGCTTATTAGATTACAAAGTTCAACCAGAATAGTTCATTCCCTGAGAGTTCTAGATAGCTGAGGGATCAGTATTTTTGTTTTTGACAAATATGATGGTCATGAGTATTTGGCCACAAAATCAATATCCATAGCTAGTTTAGTCAGTTGTCTTGTCTCATCAATTCTCCCTCAGCAATATCTCTCAAATCCCTTCCCTTGGCTCCACTCACTAGTTATCACTCTTATCCAGACTTGAATCATCTCTCACTTGAACTAAAACATTACTTTTCTAATTAGTGAGCCAGCTTCCAGCCAGAAATCCTTCAAAAATCTGCCAAAGTAACTTTCATATAGCCTAATAATGGCTAACATTTATAGCACTTTGAGATTTTGAAAGAACTTTACATATAGTATCTCTCTATCCCCACAATAATCCTAGGAGGTAGGTAATATTATTATAATCTTTATAGAGATGAGGAAACTGAGGCCTAGAGAAGTCAAATAACTTGCCCAGGATCTCAAAGTTTATAAGCGTCTGAGGCAAGATTTGAAATTGGATTTCCTTAACTCAAGTTCTAATACTTTATCCAGTATAATACTAATCTGATCAAGATGCTGTCATACTCAAAAATTTCCCTGTATCTTCAAAGATAAAATATAAACTTCAGTTTTTCATTGAAAGCCTTCCATTTTTATATGGTGATAGTCTATTTTTTCTGAATTTTATTTCACATTACTTTTCATCACAAACCAATCAAACTCCAATACTTGTTGTCCTCTGACTTTGGTATCCAATCTACTATTCCCATTCCTTTGCATAGGTTATCCTCCTGTTCATATAAATCACCATATTTTTGTGAATTCCTAGTTTCCTTCATTTTAAGGTTCCATTCATTTGGCACCTAGTGTGGGGGAAGCATTTTCTGATTTCTCTAATTGTCAGTGCTTTCTCTTTTCTTAAATGATCTTATTTCTATATGTCTATGAACATACTCTCTCTCTCTCTCTCTCTCTCTCTCTCTCACACACACACACACACACACACACACACACACACACACACACACACACACTCACACACCCCACACAACTTCTAGAAAGTAAGTTTCTTGAGGGCCAGAATTGATAACTATTCTATTCTCATTGTCTAACACTACTTTGTACATACTGTTTGCAGAATAAAATGAACTAGGCTCATAATTTTTTTTTCAACTAGGATCATAGATTTAGAAATTAAAAGGGATCTTAGAAGTCCTTTAATTCAATCCTCCCATTTTGTAATCTAAAAAAGAGTCTCCAAGATGTTAATAACTTGTCCAGGGTAATATAGATATTAAAGAGCGATACCTGCATTCACCAGTCTTCCAAAAATATTTCAGAAGTAGAATGGAAAATGAGATTACATTTATTATGATATGTAATTAATGAGAGAATTAAATCAAAACCTTTTTTTTCTTGTAAATACAGGTTTATTCTAAATGGTATATAACTGACCAACTATTACTTCTCAAAAGACTAGCAATTAGTCTGTAGGGGTGCTGGGCCTGGAGTTAAGAAGACCTGAGTTCAATTCAAATTTCACATCTTTGCTAACTCTGTGAGTTATAAGTCACAAACCTCCGTCTGCCTCAGTTTTTTCATCTATTAAAGTCAGTTTAATAATAGCACTTACCTTCCAAGATTGGGTAAAGAGCAACTGAGATAATAATTGTAAAGTACTTAACAGTGTCTGGAACATACTGTATAAATAAAGTTAACTCAATTTTATTAAATGTTTTGCTTTTTCAATAAGAATATCAGAGAAAGAAAATTCAGCTAACTTTATAGTCCATTTTCTGACCCAGTTTTTTAACTTGACAAATAATGTGATTTTATGATACCTGGAATTTGAATTGTAGAGGTTAAGTACAGAGGTAACATCTCCTAGAGGTAACAAGATGTGCATCAGGTATGTCAGAGTTAGCTCTATCTCAGTTGATATTACACCAAAGACTAAACATTGTGAGACTGTATCATCTCAAAAAGGAGAGAAAATTCAGAAATATGATCTTTGTGTATTGCACATAACTTTTAAATATGCCACCCAAATTCCTGTTTGTTTAACAAACATTAAAGAGTGCTTAATTATCCTAGAAGGGAATACATATATGCAAATACATATATTTAGTTTACAGCAGAGTGAAATAGAAAGATTTTAAAATTGGAAGCCCCAAGTTCAAATTCTAGTTCTGAGGCTTATTTCCTGTGAGACCCTGGGGTCATTTAACTTCATGGGACCTCAGTTTCCTCAAATGTAAAATGATAGCATTAAAACACATGACCTCAAAGCTTCCTTTTTTATCTAAAGCTATGATTGAGGTCTCTTTGGAACTCAAATATTTATCATACCAGTTGTGATAGCATCACTCTCCGTCATCTGCCATGGTTTAGAGTAGTCTGCTGCCTCCCTCCCCCTTTTACCACTTTAAAGGAGATAATGCTGATGTTGGGACTTGATTGACCGGGCAGCTTCCAGATAGACTTTGGCCAGATTGATGCAAATTCCAGGTAACCTGAGGGGTATAAAAAGACCCACACAAGACTTGGCAGAGGTCTCCCTACCACTCAATCCTCTGCACTCTTCCCATCTACCCAAGTTAAGTGCTATCATTTCCTTGTTGAGCATCCTTTCTATGTCCAAGCTAAGCAAACATCCTTTTGTTAATCATTGAATGACCAATGAGAGTCTCATTTCATCTCAATAGCAAATCTAAACTAACAGGGTACCTACCATTAGCTCTTAGAAATGACTAAGGAACTATAGACTTGCTCCCAACACCCGAAGAATATAAGCTTTTTGAAGGATTACTTCTTTTTTTCTTTGTTTCATCTTCCATACCTAATACTTATTGTAATGATTTAATAAGTGTTTGTTGAATTGAATAGAAGGAGTATGTTCAGAAAAAAGGTAGCCCCATTATCGTTTAATTGGTTCTCTATAGTTTAAGGCACCCATGAGAGAATAGAATTCCATTCTAATGTCTCTTACCCTGTTCCTCCTCAAACACACCTATATACTCACTAAACTAATACCACTTAAGGCTTTTAGAGTCCTGGTCAGGAGCAGACTCCTTTGCTATGTCTCAATGAACAGATTTTGAATTCAGAAAGCTATGTTATAAAGGGAATGTATCACAAAATAACTACTTTAATAACTGATTGCCCAAAAAGCCCAATTGTGTCATATTTTCAGTTTCTGTTCTTCCTTCCATTGCCCTAATGATATTTGTGCATGGTTTCCTTATATCAGTCAGTCAAACCACCCCATTTCAAGTTCTGCCAAGTATCAAAAATAACATTAAATGCATTCTATATGATGTATCTATATTTAATGATAATGGATGAGATCTATTATGGCTTTTTTTTTTATTTTGTCTGTTTCTCCTCTTGGAAAAATGCCTCATTGGATGTCTGTCTGTGTTTATATTCCTCCTTTTCAGAATATAAATTCATAAGAAGCAAAAATTATTCTTTTCTTAGCCTAATTTCTACAGAGCCTCTAATATATGAAGGTACTTAATAATAAGCTTATTTTGAGAACTGCCTTCTATAAGCTATACCATCAACAGATATAAACAATGACTTATGAAAGCTCAATGCCTCAAAAATGAAAATAATGAAGCCTGTTTAGAGGAGACCTCTTTCCCCAAGAAGAAAAGAGCAATTAACAGCAAGATCTAGAAGGAATTTTACACAGGTCTGTGTTTATCCTTCTATAATTTTCTTCTGATTCATACAAATTTCCAAAGGTACAAAGTATCCTTTATCCAGGACTTGTAGATTTACAAAAAGAGATAAAAAAAGTCTCTTTTTTTTTTTCCTCTTTGAGCATAAAGCTAAGTATCCACATTACTTCAGGTCACTCCAATGCAGCATTAAGTTCTAGATAGGGCTGGTTTATTTTATGCTATCATCCCTACCAGAACTAGAACCCAAAGTGGCAGAAGATAAGTATGTATGTATGTATGTATGTATGTATGTATGTATGTATGTATGTATGCAAATATTTAGATCTAGATATATAGTGCTGGTTCTTTCTCCTCTGTTTCTCATTCCCTATCTTTCCTACTCTATTTTCTCCTATCTTTTTATATATCTCTCTATATCCCCCTATCTCTCTATCCCTGTATCTTTAGGTACTCTGTCTGTACTCATTATCCCTCTTTTTCCCTTCCTTTACATCTTCTCTCTCTATCCCCATTCCTTTCTCTGCATATATATATGTTAATATATATATATATATATAAATTACACACATGTGCATATGTGCTTATGTCTGTGTGTGTGTAAAATGCATTCTCCCTGTCTCCTGCTAGAGATGAGGAATTAAAAACACAGAATCAGACATATATGTTGGATGTGGCTAATGAAGTAACTTACTTTGCTTGACTGTACCTGTCCAGACTATGCTCCAGACTTTCTCTACCATGTCCCAGAAACTTCCTCATCTTAAGACCCCCATTCATTCTAGCCCTAGAATTCTCGCACTGAAAATAATCTCTCCCCCTGTCATCTTTCCATCTGATTGGATGACTCCTCCATTTAGGGACAGTGCCCAGGCCAGCCATGTCTTAGGGTGCACTCAGAGCTTTCTCTACCATATCCCCATCTCCTCCCTTAGACATTTTTCAACTCCCTTTTATGAGCTGATTTTCTTCCATTAGATTATAAATTCCTTGTGAACCAGAACTATCTTTTTTCTACCTGTATTTGCATTCACAGAACTTAGTATCAAACATACAGTAAGCATTTAATAAAAGATTGTTGACTAAATTGCACATTTGTTAGGAGACATCATTATATCTGATACTTGGAAAAAAGTCTTCTTTTTGGTTCCTGAAGAGCATGAATTATATTCACTACAAATGAACAGAGAATCTTGTTTTTCTCTATGCTTTGGTTTTGTTCAATGGAGAGAGAGGAGGAATTAAAAACAAAATATTTGTTATTTAGAAAGATAAAATTAATTGTTTAAAAGAGATTAGCTCTAATCTGGCGGCACACAGTCCATCCCTACTTTTGTTACACATGCCTTCTTAACTGAGTGTGGTATCTCAGAGCCCTTTTCATGGCTCTTTTTTCTATAGTAGATGGATCAAGACAGTAGCCTTCAAAAGACAAAGTCCAGAAACAGACAATAGGGAGTAAGCCCAATAGTAACCATATACTTATCAGTGTGACACTCTCAATAAGGGGTCCAGAAGCCAGAGTAGAGAAAAAGTTAGGATGACAGAGGCTTACTTTTCAGTAGGTAGTAACAATAATACAGAGAGAGAGAGAGAGAGAGAGAGAGAGAGAGAGAGAGAGAGAGAGAGAGAGAATGAGAGAAAACAAGAGAGACAAAGTCAGAGAGAGACAGAGACAGAGAGAGAGATAAGAAAAGAAAAAGGAGAGAAAGAGAGACACAGAGACAGAGAGACAGAGACAGAGAGAGAGAGAGAGAGAGAGAGAGAGAGAGAGAGAGAGAGAGAGAGAGAGATTAGAAAGTCGAAACTAGAGGGAGCTGATCCAGGAAAAAATAGCATCTTATAATGAGATCACATAGATCAACAACCCTTCATTGTTAAAGGTGTGAAAAGCCCCTTCATTCATGTGGGTCTTCCCATAAATGGTCCCAACCCCATATATGATTTCGATATATTACATTCTTACCATTACATTCTTTCCACTGATGGTCTATGTTTTTGTGGGAGATGTGCCCTAGGTATGGAAGGGATTGCTCTATTTCTACTTTTCTTACTATATTACTTTATTAGGTGCCTTTTCTCTGAACTGATTGTGTTGTCTGACTAGTAAAAGTTCATCAGACTTATTATACATATCTACAAGGTATCAATGCTTTGAAAGGACACCTACTTAATAGTTATCTTTGACCTTTGAGTAACTTTTCTGGGGGGCCCCATATGTGAGATGATGTGAGACAGAGTAACTGGTGTAACAGTTGCTACATTTATTACAAACAAACCACTGTTAACAGAATCACTGAATGAGATATTCTTTTCCTGTCCTTTAAAATCTTAGACCAGACTAGTAAAATAAAATGTGTGTGAGAGATTAAGTGTCCTGGGAAAAGAGGCAGCTATGGCAATTCTGTTTTCCTACTCTGATTCTTTAGCATTCCATGATGAGAGAGTTGAGTTGTAGACAATGGGAGGCCTGGGGTGAATAACTCCAACTCACTAAAAAAGAAAAAAGGAGGGGGAAAGTACCCACAGGGAAATATTTCTCCCCTGGTTTACAAATGTATATATAATTTATGTTCTTCAAGATCTAAAAGGAAAAGTTTTTGCCAAGTAATATGCGATGATTCTGGTTTTCTTATACCTCAGGACCAGAATATATTTGCAAAAGAATGGGATAGTGCAAAGACCATTAGGGCAAGTATAAGTTAAACCTACCACTAACTCTGAGACCTTGAGTAAATCTTTATTTCCTGCTCAGTAAAGTGGTCGAGTTGATATCTGCCCTACCTATTCACAGGGTTGCTATGGGTACCAAATGAGATTGGGTATGGGAAAGAACTCTTAGGGAAAAAAAATTAAGTATTATGCAAATGCAAGGTATCTGAGATCTAGTAATTGAAGCTGGGAAATGAGAATGAGAGCCAAATGATGTTAGGCTTCCTTTCTTCCCTTCTCTTCTGAAGTCAACTTTATCATTAGCTAAGTGCATCAGACAAGGGAGTAAACACTTTTTGTGCAAAGTCCTACAGGAAGCATAATAAGATATATACCTGGATACTAGTAGTAGTAGTAGTAGTAGTAGTAGTAGTAGTAGTAGTAGTAGTAGTCCTTCAGTATTGAAGAGGACCACATCAACCAATCAAATGACTGGAGGTATGAGTTATACAGTTATGTTTACTATAACGAGGGCTATGTTATGCAAGTCATCCAGTTGAAATCATCTATTCTATGGTTCTAAATTTTTTTTTTATGTCATGGACCATTTTGACAGTATGGTAAAGCCTATGGGCTTCTTCCCAGGAGAAAAATGTTCTTAAATATATAAAATTAGTTACATGGGATTATAAAGGAAGCTAATTATATTGAAATATAGTTTTTAAAACATTTTTAAAGATTAGAAGGAAAGCTGAGACTTAGGAAAATGTTTACAGCACATTTCTCTAATGAAATTCACATTTCTCAAATATATAAAAAATTCACTCAAATTTATAACAATATGAATCATTCTCCAATTGATAAATGTTCAAAAGATATGAACAGGCAGTTTTCATAAGAGGAAATAAAAGCTATCTGTAGTCATATGGAAAAATTCCCTAAATTACAATTCATTAGAGAAATATAAATTAAAACAACTCTGAGGTATCACCTCATACCTCTAAGATTGGCTAATATGACAGTAAAGGAAAATGACAGATGTTGGAGGAGATGTGGGAAACCTGGGACCTTAATGTACTCTTGATGAAGCTGTGAACTGAGCCAATCATTCTGGAGAGCAATTTGGAATAATGCCCAAAGGGCTACAAAACTGCACATAGCCTTTGATCCAACAATACTACTTGGTCTATACCCCAAAGAAATAAAAGAAAAAGAAAAAGGACTTACAAGTACAAAAATAGCTTATAACAGCTCTTTTTATTGTGGTAAAGAACTGGAAATTGAGATGATACCCATCAATTTGGAAATAGTTGAACAAATTGTGATATATGATTTTCTGTAATACCATTGTGCTATAAGAAAAGATGGAAAGGATGCTCTCAGAAAATCCTAGAAAGACTT
Source organism: Macrotis lagotis (assembly GCF_037893015.1). Taxonomy (NCBI): domain Eukaryota; kingdom Metazoa; phylum Chordata; class Mammalia; order Peramelemorphia; family Peramelidae; genus Macrotis; species Macrotis lagotis. Next base: position 225,613,976 of record NC_133666.1, on the reverse strand, counting down.
ACATAAACTACTGTAAAGTGAAATGAGCACAACCAGGGGAACATTGTACACAATAATAACAATATTGTACAATGATCAATGTGAATGACTTAGCTATCCTTAACAATATAATGATCTGATGATACCAATGGACTTATTATGAAAACTACTATCCTCCTCCAGAGAAAAAATAACAATGAAATCTGAATAATGTTTGAAAATTCTTTTCTTAACTTTTTAATTTTTCTTGAGGGTTTTTGTCTGTTTCCTTTGCAACATGGCAAAGGCAATAAATGGCAATTTATATAAATATGGCAAATATATAAATATGTTTTACATGACTTCATATGTATAATCTATATCAAATTGTTTGCTTCCTCAAAGACAAGGGAGGAGCTGGAAGAAGGACTGAATTTGGAACCCAAAGATTTTTTTTTAATGAGCATTTTTATTTCTTTGTTCCACAAGTAAACTGGCAAAATAGTTGTATCCCATGGGCTAATCAAACAGATCAAATCCCATATCTTCATCGGACTCTTCCAACTCTTCCTTGGCTTCCACTTTGGCTGGAATGGCAGCCGCTGGTGCAGCAGCAGCTGGAGCTGCAGCCACAGGAGCTGCAGCCACAGGGGCAGCCACTGCAAAGGCTGAAGGGTCAGCCAGAAAGGCCTTCACCTTTTCAGCAAGTGGGAAACTGTACTCAGTCCCCACAGCTACAGCCAAGACCTGCTTGTACCCATTTATGATAGAGTGGGGCACTGATGCAATAGTTGGGTAGCCAATCTGCAGACAGACGCTGGCAACGTTACAGACACCCTCTAAGAAGCGAAGGTGCAAGGTCTCTTCTGTGATGTCCAGCACTTCAGGATTATAGATGCTGCCATTGTCAAACACCTGCTGAATGATCAGCCCAAAGGAAAATGGGGAGATATTCAGCATGTTCAACAAGGTGGCCTCGCTGGTGCCCACTTTGTCTCCAGTCTTAATCAGCTGCACATCACTCAAAATTTCAATGGTGCCCCTGGCAATCTTGGTGGTGATACCCAGAGCTTGGAAAAAGGAAGTCTTCTCAGGACCCAGACCAGTGTTCTGGGCTGGCACCATGACATCATATGGGGCGATGGCGCCAATATGGGCAGCAGCTAGTACCTTATTGGCTAGAAGCATATCCCTAATCTCAGTCAGATCTTCCTTGGTGAACACAAAACCCACATTCCCGTGGATATGAGGCAGCAGTTTCTCCAGGGCAGGGTTATTCTCCAGATGCCCACGAATGGCTTTGCGCATCATAGTGTTGATCTGCTGCATCTGCTTGGAGCCCACGTTGTCTGCTTCCACAATGAAGCATTTTGGATAATCATCCAAAAGTTGGATGATATTGAGGAAATAATTGGATTTCCAGGTAGCCCTGTCTTCCCTGGGCATCCCGAAGGTGCTTCAGGGATTGCCACTTGGGTTTAAAGACGATGTCACTCGCACGAGGACGCCAGGAGAGAGCGAACCCAAAGATTTTTAAGAAGAGTACTAAATTTTTTACATGTAATTGTGAAATATTTAGTGAAATGAAAATATATTTGGAATTTCATTTTAATTTAGAAAATCCAGATTAAGAAAAACCTGACCTAAAGCCACTCCTTGGTTTTACAGATTAATTATCTTTACTCTCCCACTCTTCTCACTTTCCCCACTATTATGGAGGACAACACCATGCTCCCAATCTGTTAGGATTACAATCTAGCTTTCCTGGACTTCTCACTAACTCTCAACACTCTTTCTCCACCACTACCTCTCCCTTCCCCACTCCCCTCCATCCTCACATTCAATTTATTTGTCACAGACTGTCAATTTTACCTTTGAAACATCTCTCAAATAAGCCACCTTCTCTCTTTTGACAGTCACCACTAGAATAGGTTCTTTTCATCCCACCTACAAAACTGCAAAAGCTTTCTAATGGATTTGCTTTCTCAAGTATCTCCCCATTCCAACCCATCCTCCAGTCCCTTAAGTGATTTTCCTAAAGCATAGGTATGGTTAGTTGCTGTTGTTCATTCTTAAGTATTCATTCTCAAAGAGAAACAAAAGAACATGACAACGTTAGAGGCTGTGGCTGATCAGCCTGCTCTGCCACAGGTTAGGTACAAAAAGACCATGGGAACACCAGAGGTATAATTACATCGACCATCCCCCACTACTAGATAAATTCCAGTGGTTCCTTAGTAATTATTGCTTTTAGAGTCCAATGCAATGCTTTATTTGACATTCAAAGGCCTCATAACTTACCTCCCAGCCTTTCCAATCTTCTAGCTCCTTATTCCTCTTTATATATGCTTTGCTCCAGTGACACTAACCTTCTGGCTGTTTCATGAACAAAATACTCCATCTCTCAGCTTCAGACATTTTCTCTGACTGTCCCCTCTGTCTGGAAAGCTCTCCCTTCTCTGTAGCCTTTGACTTCTAATCTGGTTTCCTTTAAATACAAATTAAATTCCAATCTTTTCTTGGTAGCTTTCCCAAACCCTTAAATCTTCTCTTAATTCTGTATATAAATTGCTTTGTATATATTTGTTGGCATGTTATCTCCTCCATTAGATTATAAACTCCTTGAGGACAAGAACTGTCTTTTGTCTTTTTTATTTGTTTGTTTTCTGAGAGTCAGGCACTTAGTGCATGTTTAATACATATTGATTGATTGAAAATAACTAAAATTACATAACACTTGAAGATTTTCAAAGCATTTTAAAATTTTTGTCTCATTATAGATTCCCAATGATCCCAGAAGGTAGGTACTCTTATTGTTCTCATTTTACATATAAGATAACTAGACCAAATAGGATTAAGTGACTTGTGTGACCTTGGGGTCACAAAATCAGCAAATGTTTGATGCTGAATTTGAATTTAGGTCTTCCTGGACTCCAGGTTCAGTACAATCTTACTACCTCAGGTGAGAGAACCCAGGGATATTAAGTAATCTACCCAAAGCCACACAGAGAGTCACTAGCAGAACCAGGGTCATTTAAAGTTTCATTTGGATGGATGCTCTTTTAATGTTTTAAGGATTTGGTTTTTTATAAATATTTGAGGACTATGTTGTTGGACAAAATTTTTATTTGGTTTTCTCTCTCTGTCTCTCTGTCTCTGTCTCTGTCTCTGTCTCTGTCTCTGTCTCTGTCTCCCCCCCCTTTTTCCTTCTTCCTCTCAACACACACACACACACACACACACACACACACACACACACACACACAGAGACACTCATTTAACAAAACTTCCAATTTTACCAATTCAGCTTAGAAATACCACCTCATCTTAACATGTTAAAGATAATTTAATGCAGGAACCCAAACTTCTTTCTGTATGCCATGTATCTCTTTGAAAATCTAGGCTCCTTTTCAGAATAATATCCACCTTATCAAAGGAAACCAATTGTATTAAAATGTTATCAGTTTTTTAAAGCTGATAGAACCTAGTTTAACCCAAAAGTAAAAGCCAATATGGTGGAATCTCAGGTACAAGATTGGGACAGATATTTTGACATCTATGCCATGTGGGTGACAACTATGGGTAAAAATTACCCTGCCTAGAAGTTCCAATTTAATATCAGAGGGTAAGTCAGAACCAGAGCCAAATGATGATTAGTTTCCTATGATATTCTGGGCTTTTTTTAAATTTCTGATTGAAATGAATGATAACTAGTATTCAGAAGTTATATTCTGAAATTACTTTTGCTTGTTGGTACTCTCAGTCTGATGAGTCTAAGAGTCAGCCTTGAGGAGCCTTTTCAAGAGACAGCATATCGTCTTATCACTCGATGACTCATGAACAGGCACATGATGACTCACACATTGCTTCTGTCATAACAGATCAGACATGAGCCAAAAGTCTTCAATTATATGAAGAGATGTTGGATAAGTGACGGTGAGCAGCTTTTCACTGTTTCTTCTGGGGATAAAAATAAAAGAAGCAGCAATGGGCTAGGTTGCAGCAAAAGAAATTTGAATTAGACATTGGTAAGAACCTACCAACTATAAAAATGAAAAGAAACTGAAATTCACCATCCAGTGAGATTTTGAAGCACTGGTCACCAAGTTTTGTGTTCTACAAAATATTTATCATTTGCCAGAAGGCTTTTAGGTATGGGAAGGTGAACAACAAAGCCCCAGTCCAAACATAGGATAGCATGTAACTGTCATTTTGCCCCTTCCCTAGTGCCAACCTCATCAAACATTTCAGAGGAGGAATGTGTTAAAATGTAATCAGTTTAATTATCAGGTATTGTTTATCAATAGTTTATTTTTTTCTACTGGTTTGGGATCCTTATCATAGAGCAGTTTTCTCCAGAGATTTTTGTATAATGGTAAAGAGCTTCTTTTCTAGGGTAGTTACAAATTTAGCTCTTCTCAGAGAAAAGGGGTGAATTAGAATTTTTTTTTTTGGTTTCATTAAATTTTTCAGGTTCTTCAAAGACTGGTTCTCTCATAGTGTTCTTATGAAGAATAATGGAATGTTCTGAATTCTAGTCCTGCCTCTAACCCTTTCTGTTTATGTGACCCTGGGCAAAATGTTTCACTTGTAAAGGCATCTCAAGGTCAATAAGTCCAAAACAGAATTCATTTTTTTGCTCCCATTCATCTTCTTAACTTTCCTATTTCAGTTGAGTGTAGCATCCTTCCAAATAATGCCTATTCTCTCTCACCCCATATATCCAGCCCTGATTCTGTTGTTTCTGCATCCTTCATGCAAACCTTTCCCTTTCCCTTTACTTCCAGAGTCACTACCCTAGTTCAGATCCTAATCAACTCTTATCTGTACTATTACAATAGCTTCCTGATTGGTTTCTCTGCCTCAACTCTCCCTTCTCTAGTCCACCATTATCACTGCTAAAGTGATTTCCTTAAAGTGTAAGATTGATCATATCACTTAATTAGGCAATCTAGTGGTTCCTGGTCATAAATACATAGAGTATGAGACTATATTCTGTGCTTGGCTAGGCTCCCTGTAGCATTTTAGCATCAAAAATAAACCCTTCCTTTTGACTTCTAAAAGCCTTCACAACCTCATATCAACCTACTTTTCCAAATTCATTGTTTGTGTAACACCAGTCCCAAAGTCCATTGATAGAGGACTGTCTCCTGATTAGGGAAGAATGCTTTGCTCTTACTTGAGGAATGAGGCAGAAATTGAGGGACTAGGAAAGAAAAGAGTTCTTCAGTCTTCTTTGAGTTTTTTTTTCCCAAGCTGAGTATCTTTGAGCAATGCAATCACTTTGGCCACGTCTAATTTCCAGATTTGAGAGAGAAGAAGGAAGATGCCAAGCCTCATTCCAGGTTGCTGAAAGAAAAGACTGGTGGGGCAGCTAGGTGGTGCAGTGGATAGAGCAGGCAGGCTCTGGAGGCAGGAGTACTTGAGAAGAGAGCCAGGTCCTCTCACATTAATTTCTTCTCTGTAGTTTATCATTGACATTTGCCCTGATTTAGAACACACTTCATCTACACCTTTTAGAATTCCTTATTTTTTTCAAATCTGAGCTCATGTCACCTTCTATTTGAAACTTTTCCTAACCTCCCTCCATCAACCAACTGCTAGTGCCCTTCCTCCTCCAAATTACCTTGAGTTTATTTTCTATATAATTCTCTATGCACATAAAACTCTCTAAAATGGTGCAGATTGGGCATCAATTTGTAGCCTTGGAGTGAATTTCCTATAACTGTAAAAGCACAGGTTGTCTATACATACATACATACATACATACATACATACATACATATATATATATATATATATATGTTGTATATACTTAAACATATATCTTTTACTTCCTTGATGTAATGTAAGCTCCTTGAGTCTAGGTACTTCCTTTTTGTCTTTATCTCCAGCTCATAGTACCATATGCAGTGCAATCATTGATTATTAAAATTTTATTAATTGATCAATTAATTCCTGAACTTCCCCCATTCTATAAATGGAAGTCTATAAAATAAAAAGTCATCTATAAAATAAGGGTTTGAATTAGAGGATCTCTAAACCCCTTTCATCGCTAAATCTCTTTGTTGAGTGAACTTAATAGCATTATTATTATTACATTTCTATCATTTTCCTCTCTGTAACTGAAAAAAATAAACAAATCTTGTACCTATTTGAATATCTCAAGAGATAAAGTTCCATATCACCAGTAATGATGGACCATAGAAGATGAGAGGTATTTGAAAATCATCATTGAGCATAGCCATGTGGTTTGCTTTTTGATGCAACTTACCTCTTGTTTAATGTAAATAATTGGATCCCATTGTGAAACAGAATTCTTTAGTCATGATGCGAACTAAAATGAATTTTAACTTCAAGTGAATCTAACATGCTAAAATCCAGCTAAAGCTGCAGTTCAAAAATGGAGTCTCTATATTTAATGCAACCTAACTTTCTGGTAGCTAATGTTCAGTCTCCAAACTGCACTGCAAGGTAGAAAAATTCTGAAAAGGACTACAATAGGCCAGAAGTTTCTAGGACCTTGTTTATCTCGCCTCCCTCGAAATCAGGATTGCAATGAGATTTAATTCCCTAGCCTCAGCCAGGGTTAGAACTTTATCAGGCCTGTGCAAGGGCTGAGAGCTTCTAGTTCAAGAAGGAAATCCTCTAAATGATTTGGTAAATGCTAAATGGAAAGCCTCGGATATCTGACATGAAATTCAAAAAGTAATAGCAGCAGTAATGCAAAAAAGGAATTTGGGTGTCTCTCGGGAGGGCATGTTAGGCTAAGTGAAAGATCGCAACAGTTTCAGCAGCTGAAACCCTGAACCACTTTCACAGAGCCAAAGTCCTGCCATCCTAGAGACATTAATGGAGCTGGGATGGGAGTGATTTCCTTGCTTCATCATGGAAAACGGCATGCCACACGTCGATGTATTTGCTTCTTTTTGTTATGATCAAAAACGGTTCCATAGATAAGTGTCCTGTCATTACATGTAAAAATAGTTTTGAATCTTTTTTTTTTTGCTTGCAGACATTCTGTCTTCAAGCACCTATAGAGCTCCAGCTAAACATTCTGAGCTCCTTCCAGTAATCAGGGTTCAATCCAGTCAAACACAAGGTTGGCTCAAAAATGGCAATTCAATTTGGCTCCATCTATATAAATTGAACTTAAATTTCCATAATAAGGAATGCATTCTGCAGAATGACGGTGGAGGGGGAAGGGAAGGAAATAGCTTTCCTTTTAATGAAAAAATTATGAGCCTCTTAAATGGAGTTTAAAACAAGTGATCTGAAGCAGGTTTTAGTTGTGACCTCAGGTATTTCAGTTCCTAGGGTCTTCTATAAAAAGGAAAAAGTTATTTGGCAAAAATTTAATTGAGACATTATTTGGCTTAAGCTTTCCTGAAAAGGCTAAAGCACATTCTTCAGATCAAGTTTTTTTTCTTGAGAGGCAGTTGAAGGTCTATAATAAAGAGCATTTACCTCTTCCATAAAGGAGTCTCTGATGAAGCAAATTTTCATTTTGAAGCATCACTGATCCTCTTAAAAGTAAATGCAGGGAAAACTCATGTTTCCAAAACACAGCTATCCCACTATCACACTGCTCTATAAACTAGTTGAAAAAAATAAGTTGAACATACTTCAGGAAATAGGAAGAAACAATCTCCAAGCAGCTGAATTAGAAGAATGTTTCCAGCTCATCATTTCAGGAAAGTTTTTCATATCTTCAATCCAAGCATAAATGCTCTTACTTTTTCACACAAATGTAACAAATTTGATTGTGTTCTAAATTCTTAGGAGGTTATAAGCAGAAATCCAGAAAGGGAGGAAGGACAGGGGCTAGGAAGGAAGCAAATAGGTACTCTGTGTTAAAAGAAAGCTCAATCCCCACAGCTGCCAAAGTGATATTTCAGAAACAAATCTAACCAGGTCACTTATGATGTCATTAGAGGGATTAGGAATTACAGATACCTCAAAGGACCACATTGGGTCAATTGATGCAGTATATTTTTTTTCTTACCATAAGGCAAAGAAAAACAGAAATAAGATGATTTTTCTTTTATTTCAAAGGAAAATTAAAACAATTTTTTTGTATCAAATGATGTACCTGATTCTGACTATTTGATTGGTGAAAAGCTCAGCAGAAGACTGCCACCTAACCATCCCACTGATAGAAGAAAGATGGATTTTGAAAGTCTTTAAATGTCAAACAAAAGAATCCATATTTGATCTCAAAAGAGATAGGAAATAGTGGAGTTTTCTAAGTAGGAAAGTTATTAATAAACGTGCAGGAATGGGTAAGATCCCCTGTTCCCATTTCCACCAGATGTTTAGTCTTCAACATCCCTAAATCTATTAGGCTGCCAGGATTCCTGGGAACTTTTGGCTTTGATCTTGGCATAACAACAAAGCTGAACCCACAAAATATCTACACATTTTGTTCTAGGAAAAAAAGAAAATATGTAAAAGGTATCTCCTAATATAGACTATAGCAGGAATTCTTAGCTCAGTAATAAGCTTGTCAATCTAAAGTAAAGGTGAACAACCAAGAACTTGCTCCATGGGTGACCAAGCTTAACAAGTCTAAACAGTAACAACAACAATAAATCTGTCAATGTTGAGTTCTACATATTCAAATACAGTCCAAAACAAAAAAAGATGCTTTATTATTCCTATATAGAGAGAATGGTTCTAGTTTGCTCTCCTTGTCCAGTTAAGCATTTTTGGATGATGATCACCTGGAAAGAAACAGAACAGAAAGTTGACAAGTCAGGCTTCCACAACTCAGCTCTGCTCCACTTCAGAGAACATACAAGTCATCAAGCAAAGTCAGCAGAGCCACTAGCTTCTCATTCCAGTTTAAAATACACAAGGAAAGGAGTGGGTGCAAGAACAGAACCAACAATTTCTTGTTCCCTAAGAAGGTCATCAGCAAAAGGGGAGCTTAGAAGAGAGAAGTTTTGGTATTAGTTCTAGTCAACGAATCACATGCTCAATCATGTACTTACTCTCAGTTTCACTTCCCTGGAGGTGAAATAGTATCTATCCATATTGGATAGCTCTGCTGACAGAAGTCTATTTGGAAGGGAATCCATTTGCCTCCTTAGGTCCACCATATAGAATTAAAAGAGTCTTGCCCTATGTCCATGATAGGAAACCATTATTTCAAACCATGATTCTTCAGCTTTAAGTGCAGAATACTCTCTTGTATTTACTCTGAATATATTTTGAATTTCCTTATATGTGTACACAAGACCTTCTTGAAATTATGTCAGCCCCTTATGGGCAAGCATTTTCTATTCTTTATTTTTGTATCACCAGAACCTAGCATGGTAGCTGGAGATAGTAGGTATTCAATAAATACTTATTCATGGAATAATTTCTTGATTGATATTGATAGCAGCAAGAAGTGATAGTTAACTCTAAGAAATAACCCACAAAACCAAACAGATTCACAAAAAGAATTCTACCAAATATTTAAAGAATGATTAATTCTAATACTAGATAAACTATTTAGAAAAATAGGCAAAAGGAATTATATTGAATTCCTATTATGAATAAATATGATGCTGATAGTTAAGCCAAGAAGAGCAAAAACAAAACTATGGACCAATTCCCCTAATGAATATTAATGAAAAAATTTTAAATATAATGCTAGCAAGAAGATTATGGCAATATATCACAAAGATCATATGCTATAATTAGATGGGGTTTATACATATAATACCAGGAATACAGGCTGGCTCAATAATTGCATAACAGATCATATCAATACCAAAACCAAGAAAGTTATATCTAAACAATTAAAAACACATTAATTGTTCTTTGATAAGCCAAGTCAAAATAATAAAACTTATGTCTATCTAAATTAATTTATATATTCAGTGCCATACTAATCAAGTTACCAAAAGATTATTTATATATCTTGAAAAAGATAATAAAATTCATTTGGTCCAACAAAAAAGTCAAGAATATTTAAGAAATCAATGGGAATATGTTAAGAAAGATTGTTTAGTAGTAAGGAATCTAAAACTATATTATAAAGCAATAATCTTCAAACCAGTCTGATACTAGCTAAGAAAGTGGGTAGATCAATGGAATAGACTAGGTTTACAAAACACAGTTGCAAATGATCAGATAACTGAGGGTCTGACAAATACAAAAATCTAAGATCTTAAGACAAGAAATATAACTTTGACAAAAAATTGCTTGGAAAATTAGGCAGCAATTTAGAAGAAACTAGATATAGATAAGTATCCCATTCCATATTATGAGTTATCAAATGGATATATGATTTAGACATAAAAATGATAATATTAGCTAATTAGAAAATTATGGAAGATTTTACCTGTCAGATTGGCTAAAGTAAAAATATGAAATTTAACAAGAAACAGAGAGCATTACAGCATGTAAAATGGGTGATTTTGATTACAGCCAAAAAAAAGTTTTTGCACAAAAAAGTAATGAAGTCAATATTAGAAAGGAAGCAGAAAACTGGGGAAAATATTTAGAGCAAGTCTTTGAACTGGAAAAAATATTTACAGCATTTCTCAAATATATATATACCAGTAAAATTTAAAAGATTGAGCCATTTTTCAGTTGATAAATGGTCAAAGGATATGAAAAGGCAGTTTTCAAATGAAGAAATCAGTTATCTAGAGTCACATTAAAAATGCTCTAAATCTATTCATTAGAGAAATGTAAATTAAAACAACTCTGAAGAATCAGTTCATAGCAATCAGATTGGCTAATATAATAGTAAAGGAAAATGACAGATGTTGGAAGATATGTGGAAAATCAGGGACCCTAATGCACTCTTGGTGGAGTTGTGAACTGATTCAATTATTCTGGAAAGAAGTTTGGAACTATGCCCAAAAGGTTATAAAACTATCTGAATTCCTTGCTGCAGTAATACCACTACTAGTTCTACATCTCCAAAGAGATCACTGGAAAAGGAAAAGGAAAAGGAAAAGGATCTATATATCCCCAATTGATGGGGAATGGATGAACAAGTTGTGTGATGTGATTGTGTTGGAATACTACTGAGCTATAAGAAAAGACAAGCAGAATGCTATCAGAAAAACCTGGGAAAACCTTACATGAACTGATGTAAAGTAAAATGAGCAGAACCATGAGAGTACTGCACACTATAATAGCAATATTGTAATCAACTGTGACTGATAGCTGTTAATAGCAATATAATTATCTAAGACAATTCCAAAGGACTGATGATAAAAAAAATGTTATCCACCTATAAAGAAAGAACTGATAGTATGAATACAGATTGAAGCACATTTTTTTTCCCTTTTTTAAAATTATTTTTGCTTTTTTGGTCTATGTTTTCTTTTGCAACATGGTGAATAAGGAAATATATTCTGCATGACTACATATGTATAAACTCTATTATATTGCTTGTCTTCTCAAGGATGGGATGACCTGAAAGAGAGAGAATTTGGAATTCAAAATTTCTGAAAAAACAAATAGTTTGTTTAAATATGATTAAGATAATTAAAATTAAATGGGGGGGATAAGAAGTGATAGCAACCAGGAAAGAGATCAAAACAGTATTAAAAAATAAATATTCACCAAATACAGAAATCTAGGATAGGGAGGAACATCCCCCACATGATTCAATTGTTCTTCTGAGAATCACTAGGTTAGAGCAGAGGTGAATAAGTAATGATCATAATGATGACCCTGAATGATAAAGAACATAGTAAGTTAGGTTAAATATCCTCTCTTGTGACAGGAAAGAAATATGTATTTTGAGACAAAAGCATGTTTTCAAAATATATTTAAAATAGAGGCAATTAAAGTATTAAACTCTGGGTGTCTAGAAAATTGACCTGAAAAACAGATCACCCAAGTCTTTTTTTTTTTCCAAGGCAATGGGGTTAAGTGGCTTGCCCAAGGCCACACAGCTAGGTAATTATTAAGTGTCTGAGACCAAATTTGAACTCAGGTACTCTTGACTCCAGGGCCAGTGCTCTATCCACTGCACCACCTAGCTGCCCCCACTCAAGTCTTAATGCATGTTTAGGTCAAGTTCAGTCAACAAACCTTTAGTAACTTCTTAGTGATCAGAGATTATGCTAAATCATGGAATTACAAATATTAGCAGAAAGACAGCAAGAAGTTTTCATTCTATTGAGGAAATATAACACATAAAGAGAATCAAAGCAGATGTGAAGGTGAAGGAGCCTGGTAGGGGAGAAATGATAGAGAGAGTCTTACGGAGATCAGTCATCAATGCAGCCTAGAAAATATTGAAGATAGAGTTGGCCTCTTCCTTAAAATGGAGGTTCTGGTAGTAAAACAGCCAATCAGAAGAGGCCCTGAAGGGGAAGTTGATATTTCCGATTTGAGAATTAGTCCTAGGGTGAAATGAATTTCTGAGCAGAGGTCTTGGTGGTACTGTAAAGAATATCCCAAAGAGTCAGAAATGTAGACTGGGGAGGAATTAAAAGTTTATGTACAAATAATTCTGTTGAATTCTTCCCACAGATACACATAGATACCTTTATATTTACTTCCAATGGAAGCCAAAAGGCAGTACTTTTCTGAGCACTTTCTGAAGAGAAGGTAATATCAAAAAGAGGGAAGGGAAGGAAAGGGAATTTTTAAAAGCTTATTTCCTTTCACCCTATTTTTTGGTTAATTTTTCCAGTAGTTATAACTGTTACCAGATGGACCTATGTGCTATAACAAAAACTCAAGGAGAAAAAAAAATCCTCTAATAGACTCCACCTTAATGAAGATCCCAGTAACTGAGCAGGGTCCAAACCTAGCAATTCTGGTCAATAATATAATAAATATTTATTAAGCAGCTTATAAGCACCGACAGGCAGGTTTGTGGGGGTGTGGTAGGGGAGTAGAGAGATACAAAGTTTAGAGATGACTCAGTTACAGATATGAAGATAACAGAAATAGAGGAGATGGGGAAAGAAAAAAATGGTCTTACCTATATCAATATTTCAAGAAACTGATTTCTATTTTTGTAGGAATTGCAGGTGTGGGCATTCCCTCCACTGAGGCAGCTGTATTAAAAGGTTTTTTGGTCTTAGAGAATCTCTCTGAGGCTCAGAGAGATTAAGGAATGTGTCTATAGTTACATAGCCAGTTAAGTGTGAGATTTGAACTAGTAAAAGGCTACATTGAATCTTTCTTAATTTCAGCTCCAAGACTATTTCTATATGCCACACTGCCTCTTTAAATATAATGCAAAATAGCAAATGACAAATGTTTATGAAAAGCATAAAATATATTAGAACTAGGGTCTGGGGGGCTGGATCAAAGAAAAATTCATGAAAGAGGTATTAATTGAGTGAGATTTTAAAGGATAGGTTTAGATCCTTTCAGAGTATAGAATCCTTCATTAATTTATCCCTATGTTCCACATTTCCCAGGCAAGAAATCAAAAAGTTATAGTCACCTTTGGGTTATCTACATATAGATTATATTATTCTTCTTATAAATCATACAGGGTTAATTTTTATTCTTAGACTTGGTTTTTCTCACCATTCAGCTGTTCTATTTTCAACATAGATGCATATAAACCACCCCCCAAACCAACACTCTGAATTATACCTGGATTCAAATCTTGCATTTAATATTTACTAACCATATGATAATGAAAAAATCATTTTAATTTCTTCTTCATTTTCTTCATCACTAAAATGAATATAATTGTACTTTTGCTACCTATTTCAAAGGGTGATGATAAAGGAAAAAGTTCTTTATAAAACTTTATGGCATATAAATGTGAGTATTATGGTTTAAAAAATAGGATGGAATTATTCCTAAATGTAATATAAATATAGGAACTATTAAGCTAATTCTAATTTACTTATATTAAGAAGATAAATTTAGATTCCACCCAAGGAAACTGATAACTCTTAAGTGCTCTTTGGAATAATATAAGAAAATAGGAAACATGACCTTGGTGATAAGAAAGTGAACCAAAACTTTACCCTACTTCTCTAAGCTTTCCAAGATATAATTTGACCCTCTATATCCAAGATGAAACTTACGGGGAATGAAAGATCAATAAATCCTGTTCAATCTGCAAGTTGTCAAAAGTCATGCCAACAAACTCAGAAGTTCAAAGATAGAGAATGAATCCTTCAAATCTAGACTATCAAAATACTGGGATGCAGAAGCTGAAATGAAACAATTAAGAAAATGTGGCATACTTGAAGGGAAGAAAAAATTCTACAATATATGATTATTTATTTATTTTATTAATTAGTTTGATCTCTAGGGGAGAAATCAGTAAATTAAGAAAAATCTTTCTAAAGTTTTTTAATCTAATTATTTATTTCCCCTGATCCTGACTCTTTAATTCTCTTGACAGTTCAGTTTGTAATGATTCATAACACTTTCTTTTATTGCTATTTAATTCCATTTTCAAAACCAACAACTTTGACATCAAAGTTTTCTTGCAAAGAAGATATCATGATTTGCTTGTGATTTTAACTTTAATGCTTACTTTAGTCAGTTCTTTAACCCTCTTAGGAATTCTTCAGCTTCAAAATCAGGCTGACTATTTTTTTTCCCTAGACATTCCAACAGTATTTTATCAGCATTGAACTTGAACAGAATAACTAACAATAGGTCCAAGATAGATAAACCAGTCCTTATTTATTGAAATACATACCAGCTCTACCCCTCATCCAACCCTCCTCCTCAAAAAAGACAGGTAGGAAATAAAGAAGCACAATAAAGAAGTCAATAATTCTCATCCCTAATACTTCTTTCTAGAGAGAAAGATAATTTTACAAGACAAGAAACACAGTAACTTGTCAGTTCTTCAAGGTTTGAGAAGGGGAAGGGATTCATGGTAGCTGAGAACAAGAGTATATATATATATATATATATATATATATATATATATGTATGTATTTATAAAAAATAAGTTGAATATATTTCAGAAACAGGGACTATTTGCATAAAGAGGCCCTTGCAATAAATCAAAAGAAAAATCACCTTTCAAACCATTGGATTTTCCTATTAAGACCTACCAAATGTCTCCATCATCTCCCCATAAGTGATTTTAGTCCATACAAAGGTGAGATTGCTGATAAAAGATTTTTTTAAGGAAAGGAAATAAAATACGGCGATGGTTTTCATAAAACACCAGAAAGATTTGTAAAATTTCCCTTGTGAGTTTGGTATTTTGTTTCTCTTTTAGGAAAAGACCACTGGGTAAGAACTAGCTCCTTGAATATATTTGATCATAGCCTATGATTTTATCTGTGTGTGGAATTACTAGTGTAGAAAACTACCTGGTCAGCTCAGTGATAGCAACAATAAATTCCTTTGCCTGGATCAATAAACCACAATATAAGAAACATCTTGGATGAGAAAAGAACAATCCTATGGCTTTTTGTAAACATTCCCTTACAGGCTAAGTGGAATTCCTATCAATAGGAATTAGAAGCAAATATTATAAGTTATGAGAGAATCATATTATAAAACTATGTAATCTATATGAAAACTCATTGATTACCTCGCTCAGTTTTGTGATTCTTTGTCCTTTTTTTTTTTTGCAAGGCAAATGGGGTTAAGTGGCTTGCCCAAGGCCACACAGCTAGGTAATTATTAAGTGTCTGAGGTCATATTTGAACTCAGGTACTCCTGACTCCAGGTCAAGTGCTCTATCCACTGCGCCACCTAGATGCCCCTTCTTTGTCCTTTTTGTATAAAATGCCTCCAAAATTTTGTATCAGATTTGACAATTGTAAGGATGCCATCCACCTAGAGAATAAAACTTCATTTATAAAAATAACAGTTAGTATTTATACACATATATTATATGTACATGTATATATTCATATAAGCAGAAGCAAACATTTGCCCCTCTTTTAAAGCAATTCTACCTTAATACAGATACAGGACAATTTCTGACAAGGAGACCAAGAACATGTGCTTTCATTTGGATGGACTGTCTTTGCCACGTGCATCTATCCATTAACAAGTATGCAGGCCTTTTTGACAGCACAGCTACTTTTTTTGGATCCAACCCATCTAGTTGCCAATGGGCAAGCTGCTTGAAAATCAACTAAAATAGATACTATCATTCTGCAAAATTCATGGTTTTGTACAAAATCAATTGTATCATTGAAAGTGTATGCATACATATATATATATATATATATATATATATATATATATATATATATATATATATATGTGTGTATATCTACAGTCCAAGCATCAATTGCTTCATCTATCTGATTACAGCAACCTTCTAATTGCAGTTATTCATTTTTGAGTTAATCTTCTAAATGTTACTGTCATGTCACCTAACTGCTGAAAAGTTTTTGAAAGATCTACATTGCCTATTGAGCAAAGAAATAACTCTTTGGTTTAATGTTCAACATCCCCTATAATAATTTGATTCTTGCCTACTCTTTCTTACATCTCCCTCTTTTTTTCCAAGATAGTCTGTTTCAACCAACCTTGTTTTCTCCCTGGCCTCCTAACATACAAAGTTCAGTCTTGCTTTTTGCCTTTGCTTTTGTTTCCTGCTTGCAATGTTTCCCTCTTTCTCTTAGTCTACATATCCAAATTTTGCTCACTTTTCAATGACCATCTATCTGACTGCACTTGGTTTGTGAGGAAAATGCTTTACTTTGCTAAAGTGCTTTGGGAATGCATTATTATTCATATTCTCTTAGGTCTCCAGCCTGGGTTTTTCTGAGATCCTATGTTACTCAATATTTGCATGAGGCTTTCTCTTTCATTTTTAGTTAATATATGTCAAAATATATGGAACCAAGGCAATGACTTTTATTTCCAGTTTTGGAAAGAGAAACATTAACTGGATCTTTTTTTTAAATACCAGGCTCCAAACTTCTTCCTCATCCCTGTAAATTTTGATCAAAATAAAAATCTGTTGGAATTAAGAAGGTTTATCTCTTTTGTTTCCCTCAAGGTGTTAAAGAACAGTGCCAACTTTCTTTATCAATAAAGATCCTCAAGGATCAAGGATTCTTCAGGATTCTCAAAGAAAACAGACAGAAACAGAGGCAGAGAGAGAGACAGAGACAGAGACAATTTATTAGGTGTGTACCATGACAATGTGCTAAGTACCAGAATAAAAGCAAGATATTGTAGGGAGAAGTCAAAAAAAAATGTTGGAAGGAAAAGTAAATACATCTGGCAGTATGGAATGGAATTGGTCAAGAAGTGACATTAAAAACTTGGTTCCTTGTAAGATAAAGAAAGTTCCCCTTTCAAAGCCATGAGACCAAGACTAGAGTCCAAATTGAGGGGGGGCTATGAGGAATTGAAGATGAAGATGGTTCATAAGCAATTCTGAAAGGAACAACAAAGTACCTCTCTTTACCCCCCTCCCCCATCCCTTTATAAGAGTTATTTAAGGTCTCACCAGGTTGTGAGGAAATTAGGCCTTCTTTGCACTTGGTAATTTGCTATTTCACATTCCCCTTTTGGAGCTTCAGCAATGTGTAAACAGTATGATAAAGAAAAACAACCTGGGACAAACCCAACCCTTAGAGTACAAATGTGACCCAAGATGAGGATAATCAGTCTAGAAAGCTCCATCTAAAATTTAATCATCTATTGTCTTGTGAAATTTTTTAAAGCATTTGAATTTAGATCTTGATGTTAAATTCTTGGAAATCATAACCTATTTATACCTGCCCATCTTAGGAAACTCTTTATCTGTATATTTCCCATAAGTACTCTACCCAATCTTCCCTCTGGATCCCTTGATATTGCATGCATACCATGGGAAGATATAGGTTACCCATTGGCTATCCCTTCTCTTCCCAACAAGATTGATGGATCTCTTTTTTCAATCATATATTTATTTGATAAAAATATTCTATACCCTTCAAATTATTTTATTAGACAAATGGATTACCAACTTTTTTTTCCCCTTTGAAACAGAATTATGAAGCTGGGCTATCATTGGTATTGAAATTTTCCTCCCACCCCCATCACAACTTCCTCTGCCAATGCAAATAAAAACCTGCTTTATAACATATTATCTTAAAGAATTTCCCATGGGAACTGAGAGAATAAATGACTTACCCAGGCTAGTATGTGTCAAAGGAAAACCGTGAACACACATGACTCTGAGATCAACTCTCAGTTCCTACCCCACATCATAGCTCTAGAATTCTCAGTTTCAACAACTTCAATACTAGACTGGATCAGTATATAATAATATGGAATATGAATTTTCACTGGTTACTGTTTCATTTCCATTAATATCCTTTTTTTTTAATTTTGTCTCCAAGAAGTAGATAATTCATCACACAATATACTTAAAATATTCAGCAAAGTCCTAGAGGAAAATTTCTTTCTCACTCTATCCTCATAGACCAGATAACCTTCATTACCTATATCCAGTTAGACAAAGCAAACAACCCCATGGGAGCACCCAGGCTTCACTAACAAAGAAAGCAGCATAGACTTTTTGACAAAGTTTAGGCTCTTTTTGACAGGAAGTGAAAAAGAAGTTTGAGTTGAGTGAGTAGGAAGCTGAACAAGCCCCTAGCTTCTCCAAAAAGGAAACCCAACTCCCAGCCTTGACTGCCCTCCTGCTCGAGCTCATAATAAAGGACGGGTCTCCACGGGGACTTTTCCTTTCAGAGGAGCATTACTTTAAAGTTAAGGCTTCATCCTCTTTCACCACCTGTTTCAAAACACTCAAGCCATCTTTGGCCTATTCCTGCAAATCGTCTCTAAACCCTGGTGAAGTTGGGTTTCTTACATTCCTCCCACCTGCCACATTTTCTTAACTGAAAGCAGAAAGTGTTGCAATTGTATGTATTCCCGTGGGCCTGCAGAGATTCAAGGAGTTCGAACAGCACATTTCTTTACGTTTTTAAAATAGGACAATGCAGGGCTGAAAATAGTGAGGTTTGGGGGTAGATCTTTTTTAAAAAAGACTTAAATATGGTAAAATCAATCTAAAAACTGTTCTAGGCAGCTGAGAGGCAGGGGATAACATGAGCAAAGGGAATAAAAAGAGCTCTGAAGAGCCCATACCAGTTGCTAATACTTAATCTCTTTAAATAATGAATTAGCTGCTCATATCTACTGTGGCTCCTAAGAGAAAGCATTTTCTTTGTGGAGTGAAGTAAAGCTTGAATACCCATGAATTATTCAATATAAAGTGTGCCAGTTAAAATGCCTTGATATTGGAAGTCAAGTGTAAGATTATCTCTTGTCTGTCAAAAAGCATCTCTACCGTGTTACTGAGACCTGGGGAAGGGGGGCCAGGAGTAGGGATGAGAGAGGAGGCAAGCCATCCACAGGCAGAACAATGAAAATCAAGGCTTGTGGAAAGATTGAGGGGCAAGCTCTCCACTGCTTCTGAATCTTGATTCAATTGCTATCTTTCAAGCAAGTCTTGTTGATCACTGCTATTGCCTTTCTGTTCTCAAGTACAAGGCATGCTTCAAGGGTCAGAGATCATAGGGTCACAGATTTAGAGCTGGAAATGACCTTATAGGTCATCTAATCCCTGATCCTCATTTTGCAGGTAAAGAAACTGAGGGCCAGAGTGGGGAAAGTGTCTTCTCCTAGGTTCATCATGTTTCCATTGATAGAACAATGCTAGTTATTAATCAACCAGTCTTTACTGAAATATAGAGAGAAAAGTATTTCCTGGCTAAGGTTTAGAATTATTACCAGATTTCAGAGATAATTTCTTTTGGATCATTTACATTTTCTAAACTAAGTGTATCTGCGACATACTAAATTGAATTATAAGAAATGTTTGGAAGTGTCAGATTCTTAATCTACAGTATTACATCATTAACCATGCATTATTTTACTAGCTTTCATTTTTGAATTGATTGTATTTTCTTCTCTGTCTCTGTGTCTGTCATCTTTCTGTCTTTCTGTCTGTCTCTGTCTGTCTGACTGTCTCTGTCTGACTGTCTCTGTCTCTCTGTCTCTCTCTCTGTCTCTCTCTCTGTCTCTCTCTCTCTCTCTCTCTCTCTCTCTCTCTCTCTCTCTCTCTCTCTTTCTCCCTGTCTCTGAAGCTTTGGGTCTTATGAATATTTTACAGCAAAATTGTTGGTATAAGATTCTTTAATATCTCTGAAAAGAAAGAAAGTCAATGTGGGTCCAATAAAAACAGAGCCCCTGGAAATTCTAGTTCAAGATGTTAAATGTATCCAACAAATTTCACCGAGGCATTTTATTCATTAGCATTGAATTCTTTCTGAGTCCTTATGATTATGATACTGCGCAAAATGGTTTCTATCAAGGCAACACATTCCACCACTCTGATGCAGGCCAGGTAGCACCTGCAAAGATTTTCTACCTTTCAAAGGGAGCAGGAGCCACCATTTGAATTATAAAGTCTTCAGTTGGCTGCCCCTTCCTGTCACTATGACATGGATAGATGACTATGAGTAACTGTTCAAACTGCCTCCTACAAGATTATATGAAATAGTTTATATTTACTTACTATTTTATTTCCATTTGAACCTTGTGAGATAGATAAAGAATCTTTGGACTAATGAAGCCAGTACAAGTCAGAAGATGCTGAATCCTAAATTCTGTCTCTCTGTTTCTTATTAACTGTGTAATTTTTGGCTAAATCATTCACTTTCTCTGTGACTCTATTTCCTCATCTGTAAAATGTGGGGGTGATCCTATCAGTAATTACCTACCCCACAAAAATTTTATAGTGATCAAAGGAGATACCAGGAAGCAAAATACTTTATCTTTTATTGTAGATATTATCTATCATCATCATCATTAGTCTGGATCTGTGTTTTAATCAATGGCATGGAAAATGTACTCTAACACTACAAATCAACATATCTAGGGAATAGCTATAGAGTTGCCTGGTGTACTGAAAGATTAGATGACATCCATTGTCACATATGCCATGTTTCAGTGCAAAATTTGAATCTATGACTTCTGACTCCAAATCTATGACTTCTGACTCATACTACCTTGCAAAACCTGCCTTCCTATCATTAGAAAAATCCAACATAGTACACAAGACTCAAACAATGCTTTTTTAAAAAAAAAAAAAGATTTTTAATTTTCTTTTTTAAATGCTTTTAAATAGAAGATAATTTGCCTCCTTAGATTCATCTGGATCCAAACCATCTGTATTTACTACACTTCCAAAGTATATGTCTCTCCTCTTCTCTCCTCTCCTCTCCTCATCAAGGTTCCCATAAGCCCCAACTTCCACCATTCATGGATGACTGCCATGTCATCTCTTCTGGATGCTAAGAAGGCACCACATTGCAGGTGTTACCCCAAATAACCCAATCAGTTGCTTTGAATTACAATCCTGGTTTTCCTCTGGGTAGTGAGTATTAAGTTAGTCTACCAGTGAAGTTTGAAAGAATACCAGAAAAGCTTCTCACCAGCCTAGTATTAGGTAGAACTGAACCAAGGAAACTTCTTTAGTGATTACACTAAGGTGTCCTTCATTTTTAACCTGTTAGAGAAACTTTCTAGGCAACAGATCCTACTTTATTTGACCAAAGACCTACTAAATAAATAGGCAGTTAATTTCTAGGTTCTCACTTGTTTTCCAGGATCTCAATGGGAAAGTGTCCACTCTTTTAGAATCCTCAGCACATAGCTCAGTCATGACCCTTAATTTCTTAACCTGTTTCTGTTGAGGCCCCAAAGCTATATAATACTCTTGTGGTATTCCCTAGCCTGTCAGATATTTGGAAGGGAGTAATTCACTGGTGCTGCAGGGAAGGATCTTAGGGACTTGCATTCATTCATTTATTCAATGTTTATTATGTACCTAATTGGTATAAATTTCCAGCAAGCAGAGACTTGCTATTCTTTCCAAGTGGAGAGATATAGCAGCCAAATGTAATAACAATTTTGAATATAATATGTCTGTAAAATCTGATGGAAGAAGATGGCGGGAGATTTTGAGGAGAATTGCCTCCAAGCAAGAAACAGTGGCTAAAAAAGGTTAATTTAAGGAAAACCTCGTGAGACATCCAGATTAGTAAAATCATCCCAAGAATACAGTCACCTTGCAGTCTCTTGACTGAGGACCTTGCCTCATATTTCATTGAAAAATTGAGAGCATTTAGAGTTCTCATTCCTTCCTCATGTTCATGCTACATCTCTAAGCTGTTTCTACCACCACCACCATTGTTACTCTCATTTTTTCCTTGCCAAGGCAAAACCCTTTAAATGCATTCATGATATTATCCTATCTCATCTTTTCTGGTAGATTGTCCTCTCTATCATCCCAATGATTTCACTAAATTTCATTTTCTCCATGTCACCTGTCTACTCCTTTCATACTGTTTAAAAACATGTTCATGTCTCCCAGATGTTTAGAAAACTTCCATTTGATCTATTCATCCTTGCTAGTTATTGTCCTATATACTCTTTTCCATGGTCAAATTCTTCAAGAAGGCCATCTACAATCACCACCTCTACTTCTTTTCCTCTTAATCTCCTCTGAACTCTGTGCAGTCTGAATTACAAGAATGTTCAACTAAAACTATTTTCCCCCAAATTACCAGTAATTTCTTAATCATAAAATTGAATGACCTTTTCTGAAATCTCATTTTTTTAATCTGACACTTTGACTCTTCCATTTGATACTCTCTTTGCTTTGGGTTTTCATGACACCTCTCTCTCTCTCTCTCTCTCTCTCTCTCTCTGTTCCTCTTTACCTGCCTGATTGTTACTCATTATCTTTTGAAGGATCCTCAGCAAGTGATGCTCCCTGATCAGGTTTGTCCCTCAAAACTCCAACCTGAGTCCTCT
Organism: Macrotis lagotis; assembly: GCF_037893015.1. Lineage (NCBI taxonomy): Eukaryota > Metazoa > Chordata > Mammalia > Peramelemorphia > Peramelidae > Macrotis > Macrotis lagotis. Next base: position 225,591,275 of record NC_133666.1, on the reverse strand, counting down.
TGTCTTTTGAATGCATACACTTCCACTAGATGATCTCATCTGATTTCAGAGATTTAATTATCATTCCTATATAGACGATTCTCACATTAATTTACCCATCCCTGACCTCACTCCTAATGTCCAGTCTCAAATTTTCAACTCCTTATTGGTATCAAATTGGGTGTCTTGAAGACATCTTAAATTCAACATGTCCAAAAATGGAACTGATTATCTTTTCCTCAAAATCCTCCCCCTTTCTAACTTTCCTTTTCTTGTTGAGAGCATCATTTTCCACCAAGTTACTCAGGCTTACAACCTAGGTGCCATCCTTGATTCCTCATTCTCTTTAATTCCCCATATCCAAACTGTTTCCAAACTCCTACCTTGGAGAGATCTCTCACAATTACTTCTTTTCTCTTCTCTAGTCACCACCTTCATATAGACCATTATTACCTAATGGTTGGACTATTGTTTTATGGTTAATCTCCTTGCCTACAATCTCTGCTCATCCCAATCTACCTTTCACCCACTTAGCAAATTCTAATGCTTGACTTTTATTAAAAAATCAAATACAATATCATCTGTTTGGAAATTAATGTTAACTTGGTCCCTTCCTTTTTTCCCCTGTCTCCATTATACTTTACTTCATTCCACATCCTCTGTGATCTAGTGATAATGGCCTCTTTTGCTGTTCCATGCAGAAAATAACCTATTTCTTAACTACAGTCTTTTTTTACTACCCATTCTTGGAAGTCTTTTCCTACTTATTTCTCCTAAAATCATAACTTCTAGCAGAAGTCTTTTCAATTGCTCTTCTTGCTAGTGACTTCCCTCTGAGATTATCTCCAAATTATTCTACATAGTTGTCTGTATGTTATCTTCTTCATCAAAATGTGGACTCCTTGAAAACAAGAACTAGTCTTTTTTTCATTTCCTTTGTATCTACAGAGTTTAAAACAAAGAAGGCACTTTTAGGTGATACCCTGGATACAGTGATACAGTCAGAACAACTCATCTTCTTGTATTCAAATATGACCTCAGACACTTCTGACTTGTATTACTTTGGACAAGTCACTTAATCATGTTTGCCTCAGTTTCCTCCTTTGTAAAATGAGTTGGAAAAGGAAATGAAAAACCACTTTAGGATCTTTTACAAAAAAAAAAGATGATGTCATGAATAGTCAGAGATACAACTGAAACAACTGAACAACAATAAATGTTATTGATGAGTAGTTTTGAAATACAAGAGGCAAAAATTAGAAAAAAGCAAAAAAAATATTACAAATTCTTTTCACTATCAAGGATAGTGTATTCACCACATCTGGATTCTAAGTCTCCAATATGCCAGGTAAAGAAGTGGAGACTATATTGAAATTAATTGTGATCAGAAGAAAACCTGAACTAGATAAAGTATATACAGACATCACAATTTTTCAAGCATTGACTAATGGATTCCAAAGGAGGGAAGGATAGTAAGTGCATGAAAAAGTTTTCTGACTTTACTTCCCAAAAAAGTCAATTGGTAACAGTAGTTATCTTCTCATATGCCAACTTTTCCACCTTTGAATGAAGGGACTATATCATATTATAAACTAGAAACTCTGTGTTAAAGTAAGATAAATCATTTTATCAAGGAATAAAAAGAAATGTTGGATAGTATTGGAAGGAGAGAGATTGTTATAGATAGCTTGGCTGTTCCCCCCACTGGCACCAGGGATATATCAACAGAGTAAGAGGAAGGTTATGTCAAGAGAATTAGAAGAATCTTGGCACATTGGGCTTCTCTCCTGAGATGGATTTATGGGAAGACATGAGCTGCACAGAATAGATAGACAGCAAGGGATAACAATCAACATCATTAGAGAAAATATGGATATTAATTGTTCCTAGATTCATCAAATGAGTATGAAAAGGACTGGTCTAGTGAAGGTATGATGTTGGGTCTTAACCTTGGTTCACAGTTCTCTTCTCCATAACAATGCTTTGTGGAGTTAGATGGTGTCTGAGGTTCCCTTCCAACTCTGACATCAAAGGTACATTCCAGTTATCTGTGATTCTATGTCCCAGACCAAAGATCATTTATCTTTTTCATATAATTCTGAATAGGAATTCCATAAAGAAAAAGATAAAACTAGGAATAAAGTATTCAGTATTCTACAAGGTTTTATCATTCTGAATGGGAAAAAAGTAATATTTCTGCTTTTTTTAAGAGGCTAAAAAACTAAAGAACCTCACTGAAGATTTTTCCCTATTAAATACATCATTCCTCCATTAAAATTCTATTCCAATGCCTCATTGTGACACAAGAAGCAACCCTGAGTCCTCCAAGTTTGTGCCAGCAGAATGTAAACTCTAAAGTTCAGCCTAGAGAGGTTTCCTTCAAATTCTTTTTCCTTCATTGTTTCTTTCATTTTCCCCTACTCCCCTTCCTTGCCCACTTTTTCCCTGCCCTTTCCATTTTGCTTTCCTTCCTTTCCTCTCCCTCCTTTTCTTCCTATAGTTCTCTTTTTTTCTCTTTCCTCCTTCCCTTACTTTCCTAGGTGCCATCCTTGACTCCTCATTCTCTTTAATTCCCCATATTCAAACTGTTTCCAAACTTACTTTCCAATTGATCTATGCTAACAAAAGTAATACCTACACCAATGGAACAACATACTTTTAAAAGTGTTAAAGTAGTTTAGAGCCCTAATCTCATATCAAAGAATATTAACTAGCCCCCCCAAAAAAGAAAATACTTCTTAGACTATTAAAGCTAGTGATGATCTTTATCTCTTAGAGTCATTTGTCTCTAAGCCTCTACTTTCTCATTTATAAAATGTTTCCAAAGATTCTTTTATTATCACCTCACTAGGTTGTCACTGTTTTTGTTGCTCTGGCATTGTTATTGCTGATATTGTTATTTTTGGTTTGGAACACATTTGAGCACAAAACAATGGGTATAGTGGAAAGATAAGTGACTTCAGAAGACAAGGACCTGGATTCAAATCTCATCTCCCTTGTCTGTCAACTCTGTGACCTGGAGAAATTCACTTCTTTCCCCTACACCTCAATTTCTACATCTGGGAAATAAGTTGAAATAAGTTGACTATGATCCAATGACTTCATCTCCTTCTCCCTACCACCCCTTGCTCCAGACCTGTGCTGCTCTACTATAAAAAAATAAACTATCCTATAAGGGTAGATTGGGTATATTGGTTTCCTTACATCATGGATCTTGATTTCCACATATGAAAAATAAGGTTTGAACTTTATGGCCTCTAAAGTCCCTTGTATTTCCAATCTATAATCTAATGTATATAAAATCTTTACATGCGTTAAGTAGCATGTAAAGGTGAACTACCATTGCATAGTGGCTTAGAATTGCAGAAAATTAGAAATGAAATTAAAGTCGAAGATCTAGTTCAAATTTATACCTAATTTTGTATTACTTTCTTTAACTTCACTGAGAGTTAGCCATCTAACCTCTACTTGAATAATTCCAATGATGGGAATTTTACTATTTTTCAAAAAAGCCATCTCCATTATTAGATAGCTCTAAATATTAAAAGGTTTTTTCTTATATTGCCTCCTCAATCAGAGGACTGAGGATAGGGGAACTCTCACATTAGGCACTAATCAAAAAGTTATACTAAAAAGAATCCCAAACAGGAAAAGTTAATGAAAGAAAAATAATACAATAAATCATACTGGTAATCGTTATCATCATCACAGCAATATTTATAAAGTCTTTTAAAGTTTTCAGAATATTTTTCAAGTATTTCATTTTTCTGAAAACAGCATTTTTAAAATTAACTCTCTACTTTCCATTATAGTTTTCCTTGGTTTGACTCTACAGAACATCATGCTTGGTGGTTAGATTGTCCCAGCTAAATGGTCCCAGCTTTACCCTCCCACCCACCCCCACCCCATGCCACTTTTCAGCTTTCTTTTATGAGTTGTTTTTACCCATTAAATTATGAAGGTATTGAGGACAGGGACTTTTTTCTTTTTTTGTATCCCCAGTCCAAGCACAGAGTAAACTTATTAAAGTTTTAACTTTTGAGGTATCTGACTCTCCATGACCCTATTTAGGGTTTCTTCGGTGAAGATACTGGAGTGGTTTGCCATTTCCTTCTCCAGCTCATTTTACAGATGAGGAAACTTAGGCAAAAATGGTTTAGTTTCTTGCCAGGATCACATAGGTAAGAAGCATCTGAGGCCAGATTTTGAACTAAGGAAACTGAATCTTCTTGACTCCAGGCCCAACATTTTATCCATTATGCTACCCAGCTGCTCCATAAGTAAAGCTAGCAGTGGCCAATCAAATGAAATCCTCAATTGTCAGGATACATCTGACCCTCAGAGTAGCATTTTTATAACACTGGTTACCTAAGGTCCTGGGATGTAAACTAAACTAAGACCATAATTGGTATATCACAAGACCTAGGGGATTGGGGGTGGGGGGGTGGGCAGGGAATTTTGTTTGATGACTAAATTTAATCCATAAGCATTGATTTCAATAATCCAAATTTCACAGTGCCAGATGATTATTAAGATAATGGCCTAGGATTCTGAAAATATGCTAGTTGCACTTATCTCAAAAAAAAATTGCTCATTTCTGCTGTGCCTAGAGCCAAATCTATTTCATTCATTCATTCATTAAGTTGTATGCTCCTTGTAAAATTATTTTATTAGGTATTTCTGAGAATACACAAGAAATAGATAATGACAAATCAGTCTGTCAATAAACATTTAACCCCCTACTATATTCTAGGCTCTATACTAAGCCAGGGAATACGAAGAAGGGTAGAAGAGAATCCCTCCCCTCAAAGAGCTCATAATCAAATGAGGGAAGATAATATGTAAAAAGAAGCTGGAAATGGGGAGAGTATGTAAATTTAATCAAGTATAATAAACTTAATAAATATTAATTGAATTGAATTGAACAACAATCCCAGCATGTAGATGCCACGATTATTCCCACTTTATAGGTGAAGAAACTGAATTAGGCAGAGGTTAAGTGACTTACCCAGAGTCACACAGGCAGTGATATCTGAAACCAGATTTGAACTCTAATCTTTCTGATGTCAGGTCCAGCATTAGCAGGCTTCAATATGGACCCATAGGATTCAGCACTATTGCTCATTATGTTAGAGTAAGGATGCAGTTCACTTGAACAAATGTATGATTTCAGGGACTTTGTGGTCTTCCTTATCTACAAATAATCCCCAACAGGCTGATTGGTGCCTAATTTCTTTTCATTTAAGATGTAAAGCACTTACTGGGTCCTGAGAGAACTAACATTTTTAAGCTACCAGCTATATGTACTTTGAAGTGATTGGGTTTCAGATCATTTCTTGGGAGCAGGTTTGGATAGGACAAAGGTAGAGAAGTCTCCTATTCAAACCTGAAGGAGTGGGAAGAGGAAGGAGAAAACAGCAAAAGAGAAAAAACAGTGTGAGAAATAGAAGCAGTATGGTAACACAGAGGAGCCATATTCAAATCCTATCTCTGGAACAATTTCATGGGTGACTTGATTGGATAAGTTAATTAATTTCCTTAAGACTAAATTTATTTTTTAAAAGAAAGGAGACTGATTATAAATAGGAAATTGGTCTTCCCAGTTTTATCTAAGATCTGTACTACTCTAGAATATGCTATACAACAACTGTCAGTGTGACCTGACTTGGTTTCCATCCTTAGAAAAGTTGGCCACAAAATGATTTGAACTGTTCAGCATGATTTTTAAAATAATGTTTTAAACTATTCATTTTTATGGTGAATAATTCTTCTGGAGTCCATCCAACTAATGATCTTTGAATCCCACTGTGAATAAATCTGAACAAGGTCACAGAATGTCCTACCTGGTCTCTAAGGTCATCAGCCCTAGTCATCCAAGCAATGTTGCAATGGAAATCTTCTGTACTTCTGCCCCAGGGAAGAGAAATATTTAGGCATATGTCCCAAAAGTTATTCAAAAGAGCTCTCCAATTCCTCCTCCCCATTTAGCATATTGTATTTTAAAAGGACAAAGGTTTATTATAATAAAAGCCTTTCCTTTTATTAATAAAATTTAGGCTCAGAAAGTCTGATAAATTTTGACCAATTGAATCCATAAAATTATACATGATGAAATATATGGATCTTTGGAATTTTTCAACATGAAAACAAAAAAAAGGACTCCAGAGGAGAGGAAAAGCACTGTGGATACAAAAAAGGAAAAAAAGGAAAAGAAACCTTGCCAAAAGAAACCATCAGACTTCAGTGCTGAATACCCTGAATCCTATCATCTTTCTCAGCCACGCACTCCCATTTTAATTCTGGCCCAATGTTAAAGAAAAAAGGGGAACAGAAGTAAAACTCAAATCCCATGAGTTAAAAAAAATGGCAAAAGAACTAAAGAAACCTGATCTGCCAAAATGAAGCCATCAAGGATTTCCAAATGTGAAGGTACTCCAGAAGTAGCTCTACAGATGTCTGCAGCTGGCAGACATTTTCTTCCTTCAACCTACGAGGTTGTTACATTTCTTGCTAAGTAACGGGAAATCAGAATGATTTACCATGAAAGAGAAAAATCCCCTTTAAATAAATATTAAGACACCTTTTCAACATTTCTGTCATTGCTGGCACTTAAATATTTTTTTCTTATTAGCACTGATAAAATTTGGAATTATGTTCAGTTAGAATTATGCAACAAAACCTGCAGGAGGCCTCCGAGCAAAACTTGGGCAATCAACAGACAATGACTTTTGGACTCAATTCATGGAGAGTCTTTGAGTATTAAGACAATTCCCTTCAAGAAGTATGTCACCTCTATATATACTATATTGCATATTACTGAAAGGACTAAATAAAATTGTTCCCATAATATCAAAAAACATCCATTTCTGGAACATCAGTCTTGTGTAGGTTTTCAGTATGACTGACATTAATTTCCAGATGCTGAATCACCACATAGAAACAGAGGCCACTAAACGTTATATAAGGATTGCTAGGAGTTGTCTATTGACTTAGAAAACTATATATTAGCATTATCTATGTTCTATCTTATTTTTATTTATTTGTTAAATATTTTCCAATTACATTTTAATCTTGCTTGGTGGCTAAACCCCAGTGTTGCACATGGCAATGCCCTGAGTGGGGCATTACATAATCAATGTGAAAAAAAAAAGAAATAAAAAGAAGGGAAGGGGGGAAAGGAGAAGTAGAAGGAGGGAAAGGACATTTATTCATTACTTTATTTACTAATTAATTGCTGTCTGTGGAGAACTATGCTAAGTGCTAAGTATACAAATTCAGGCAAAAAAGATAGGCCCTGGGAATTACACTCCAATGGAAAAAGACAACAGATAAAAGGTAGAAGAAAATTGAGAAAGTGTGTGTGTGGGGGGAGGAGGAATGAAGGTATTAGTACTAAAGATTGGGATATGGGAGATAGGACTTTGAAGTCCATAGAAGGCCAGGAGCAAAGATAGGATACTCTTCCCTGGAAGTCATTAAGAAAAGTCTGTAAGGGGTGGCTAGATGGTGCAGTGGATAGAGCACTGGCCTTGGAGTCAGGAGTACCTGAGTTCAAATCCGGCCTCAGAGACTTAATAATTACCTAGCTGTGTGGCCTTGAGCAAGCCACTTAACCCCATTGTCTTGAAAAATCTTAAAGAAAAAAAGTCTGTAAGATAACTTTTGGGAGATTCTATAGAAAAATTCTTGGTCATTCAGTTCTAGATTAACATCATCACACCTTAGGTCTCTTCTAACTCTAAAATTCTGCAATGAGGAAAGAATTGTTTAGATTGAAACCTTGAAGCCAATGACTCATCAATGTATTTCCTATGTCATAGAATCATAGTGTTTGTACTGCAAGAAAACTTAAAGGTCTTCTATCCAACCCCCTTACTCTACAGATAAGAAAACTAGGGCCCAGAGAAGTTTTGATTTGCCCAAGGTTACACAGGTATGAAGAGAGCAAGCCCATATTTGGACTTACATCTTCTGATTCCAAAACCATCTTTCCTGAGATTTTCATAACACAGATCCACATGCATTTCAAACATCATGGTGTGAAAGTAAGATGCATAGTTAAAAGGGTTTTGCATCTAAGAGACTGCAAGCAAAGAATTAATTTGACTATTATAAACCTACATAAATATATAAATTCCATTATATTTGATTTAGGTATAATCTTAAGAAAATTGAGAAGCTAGAAATGACTGTAGGAAATTTTTGAAACCCTATATCTATTTTTTTTAGGTTATTTTTTTGCAAGGCAACCAGGGGTTAAGTGGCTTGCCCAAGGCCACGCAGCTAGGTAATAAATGTCTGAGACCGGATTTGAACCCAGGTACTCCTGACTACAGGGCCGGTGGTTTATCCACTGTACCACCTAGACGCCCCCCCCCCCACTGAGCCACCTAGCCGCCCCCGCCCTATATCTATTTTTAAAAAATCTCTTACTTTGACCATCACTTTTTCATTATCACCAAACCATAGAACCATAGGATTTACAGTTTGAAGGTAACTCAAATTCAGAGAGTAGAACCCCTGAATTTTATAACTGAACTAAGTGATTCTGTCTGTATAAACTTAGGTGAAGATGTGGAATATTAGAAAATTAAGGAACTAGAATAACAGATATGAACTAAATACAACCTGTCTTTGTAGTTTATATCTAGGGGATTTTTTCTTGGCAACCTTCCAAAGTCCATACCCAGGTTGACCTAGAAAAAGTGACAGTGAGAACTCCTGATTATCACAATAAAGTAAGTCCTCTCAGTAAGGTGAATATCATCTTAGCTCCCATTTAGGAACAGATTCATTCTTAATGAAACTCCATGAGATTTGCTGCTCATTTTTTTACCTGTTTACCAGTTTTTTCTTTTTGACTAGCCAACTGGAAGTTTTTGTGAGTTTTATTTTTTAGTTTTTAATTTCCCTTATAATAAATACTTCTAAAGAATGGTAAGGATTTTCTTGCATTTTTTTCTTTTAACTAATGGGACTGTGAATATAGTAGTAAAATTTTATAGCTGCATAAGTGTATTTTGAAATTCCAAATGTGTAACCCTTCCTCCCTGATGGAAGGTAGCTAGATAACATAGTGCCAGACTTCGGATCAGGAATACTTGAACTTACCTCCTGCCTCAGACCCTGGGCAAGTCATTTGACTTCTCTCAGCCTCAATTTCTTCATCTATAATATGAGGGAAAATAACAGCACCTAGTTCTCAAGGTTATTATGAGGCTCAAATGAGATAATATATGGTTATTATGCAAATGGGCAGTTAGAAAGTATAGTTCTGAATAGAACAAAGAGGCTTGGAATAAAAAATATATGAGTTCAAATCTGACCTCAAATACTTACTAGCTATGTGATCCTTGGCAAATCCTTAAAGCTTGTTTGCCTCAGTTCTTCATCTGTAAAATGAGCTGGAGAAAAAAAATGGCAAACCACTTCATAACTTTGCCAAGAAAACCCTAGAGCAAATGCATGTATTTGTGTGTATTATATATATATATATATATTTAGGTTGACCTTAAAATGCTATATAAATGGTAACAATTATTATTATTATTATTATTATTCTTTTATGATGAATCATCATAAAATTAAGACAACAGTGCTACGCAATATAAAGTTCATCTTAAAAAAAGATGTGCCTGCCCATTTAGGACTCAAATTTTAATAATGGACTGAAAGGAAGTGAGATTTTTAGACAAATTCCTACATGTGTTAGGAAACAGAAGGATGTCAAGTGATATACCATCAAGTAAGCCTCCTCCAAACACCAGTACTCCTCTTGACTCTCCAAGAGTTTGGAATCAGGGTTTAAATCACAACTCTTCTTCCTTGAGTGGTCTAGAGTCCTATCACAATAATATGGAAATATTCTGCAATTGTAATGCAGAAAGGTTGGGGAGGGGCAAGTGGCAAGTGGAGGGGCAGGGTTCCTGTGTCCATATGCTCAGTTTTCATAAGTATCCAAGAAATGACTTCAAATTTTACCCTTGAATGACTCCATAGTGTCAACAAGGAGTGGAGTCTAAATTACTTGGTCTCATGGTACCAACAAAGAAAAAGTCAACCCTTAACCATAAAGAGCAGACTCTTAAGTCTTAAAGAGTCTTGAGGCAAAAAGGACACAACACAGAGCTAAGCAGAAACAAGGCTAGAGTACTGGGGAATTTTCTTAGTTTTATTTTTATTATTCTTTTTATTGTGAGGATAAGGTGAAATAAAACATAAAGATGCCTTAGAGGAAAAAAATTAAAAACAAGTGAAAACATTAAATAAATTTGTCATCTTTGTGTCAGGGACTCCAGAAGGATACAAACCCTTGAGATTACCTCTGACCAAGGGCATCTTCATGGAATCTTGGAAAGGCAATCTAACTTTGCCCTTAAAACCAGGCTGGTCATAGTCTATCAGAGGCTATTTTATGATGACAAGCTTGGAAAGAGAAGCAAAAGCTGCCTGTGACATCCCCCAGCAGCAACACAGCAAATGACAATTTTCTGGAGTCACTTCTCAGTCTCTGCCTGGTCCTGAGAACCTCCAGGCTTGGGGCTTCTTAGTATCTTCTGAGCTTTCCTAGGCTTCCCACCTGATGCTCCCAAGGCAGAGTTTGATCTCCCACTGTTCTGTGCTTGGGCCAAAGCTCTGCTCTCCTTGCCCTTGGGAATTCCTCCCACCTCCAAATACAAGGGAGGGAAATAATTTTGAATAAAAAAATATGTGTGTCACTTTGGAAATGTCATACAGTCTAAATAATTCTACCTTTTGTCTAATTGTACCCAATAGAGAATCAAACATTCCTCCAGCTCTCAGGAGGTCAGAGGCAAAGTTGTTATGGGGACTCCCTCCTGGTCTGTTACATAGTCTGATACCTACTTTGCCAAACCAGATGTTGGCAGGTATAAAAATCCGAGACAGCTGGTTATCCAGCCCCTTAGGGCTAACTGCTCCAAAAATCACTTTTTTTCACAGCACACATTCTGATTCAGAATCTCTAAGCTAATTATCAGGGTTGTGAATCTCAACCTAATCATCTCTACTTATGTCTCTAGAGTAAGATGAAATCAAAAACTTAACCCTTACTTTGCTGACTTGTATGTACCTAGATGACAATATAGAGTAAACTAATGACCTTGCAGCTTTTAAATTCTGAAACAATCCTAATTTGTAGGTTTTTTCATCACCTAATTAACAATGATTTTAAAAAATTATAAAGCTCCTGGTATGTGTACATAAAAGATATCAAGTTTTCCTAAAGTTTCTGCCCTTAGTGAACTCAGAGTCAAAAGAAGTGCTTAAATGGATAGGCAAACAAGGAAAAAAATTGCAATGACAGCTACAATAACAATAATGATGGTTAACATTTATGTAGTATTTTAAGACTTGCAAAATTATATATATATATAATATATATATATACGTATGTGTGTATACATACATAATAATGTTTGTCCTTCATTTTCAAAGAAGTCCATGACATCAGGGAGGTGATGCCATGACAAGCATGATGCCATGACAAGCATGTGAATTGGATTTGAGAGAGGTGGAGCTGTGTTAAGTCAACAGCCTCACTTTCTCCTCCAGGGCCATCCGGGTCCAGTGACCAGATATGAATCAGGATGACTGGAGATGACCTGGATGTGGGGCAATCAGAGTGACTTGCTCAGGGTCATACAATTAGTGAGAGTCAATTGTCTGAAGCTGGTTTGAACTCCTATCCTCCTGACTCCAAGAGCAGAGCTCTATCCACTGTACCACCTAAGTACTACACACACACACACACACACACACACACACACACACACACACACACACAAACAAAATCTCCTTTGATTCTAACAACAGCCCTGCACTGTTATTATACCCATTTTATGAATGAGATAACTGAAGCTGAGACAGATTGACTTTTTCAGTATCTCACATACACGATGTCTAGGACTTGAACTCAGTTCTTCCTTCTCCAAGTCCAGAGCTTGCATTGCCTAGCTAGAAATGCACACACACACACACACACACACACACACACACACACACACACACATGTCCTATAGTTAATATTTACATAACATATTAAGGTTTGCAAAGCACTTTACACATATTCTCATTTGACCCTTATAGCAACATAGAACATAATTGCTATTATTTTCTTCATTCTACAAATGAAAAAACTGAGCCTGAGAGAGCTTAAGTGACTTGACCAAGTTCAGACAGCTAGTATGTCTCTATGGAAGGATTCAAACTTGGGTCTTCCTGACTGGAATTCATTCATTCTATCTATCCATCTGTCTGTCTGTCTTTCTGTGTGTTTGTGCATATATATATATATATATATATATATATATATATATATATACATAGACACATTTCTCTGTATATACACATATGTACTTGAAAAAGTAAAAGAACATGAAAACAATTAAGCAAATGAGAATAAGTGGACATGGGGAAGGTATCATGTTAATGATGTTTCTAGGGCATATGGGTCTGTTTCTGCTCAGTACTGCAAGTTCCAGTGGCACCAATGAGATTTAAAATGTGCTTGGGAGGATGGAAGGGGGCCAATTTGGAATAAAAGAATGAGAGTGTTATTCCAATCACATGGATGATATAAAAGTTCAGAAGTGGGCACAGCAAGGAAGTTTTTCCAATTAGAGTGAAGGATTTGCTTAGAATGGTGCATTATAAATCAAAAGCTAGAAGGGATCTAGGAGATCAATCCAACCTTCTCATTTTACCAACAAACTGAACCCCAAACTAGTGCATAACTAGTCCAAAAATAAACAAACAACAATTAGTGGTGGATCTAAGAATTATAACTAGTTTTTTGACCCTCAATACTGTGTTCTTTTCACTATACAACAAATAATCTAGCAAAATATCATTGGAATTTGAATAAAACTTTGGACACTGGTGTCAGAGATGGGAAGATAGATCATGGTTTACAATAAGAGACCATAACATGACTGTAATATGTTTGAGTGGAGTAGACAGAACATATAGATTATTCAAGGTTGATGTTGAAGAATTAGGCTCAAAGAACTGAAAGAATTGTGCTGTTGGCAGTAATGAAAAAAGACAGGTAAAGTCACAAGGACAAAGAGGAAGATGAAAAGTTCTGTTTTTGCCATCTTTAAGGACAAGAACATACGATGAAATGGAAAAATTGCTGAACTTGGAGATAGATAGGCTCAAAGTCTGGGTCAACTAACTAGCTGTCTGAGCTTGGGAAATTTAGGTAATCTCTTTGAGCTTTGGTTTCCACATCTTCCAGGGAAGGATAAAATAGCCTCTGTTTAACAAAAAAGAAGACAAAAAAGGGAGAAAGAAGATTAGCTTGGATAATTTCTAAGTTCCTTCCAAATTCTAAATCCATTATCCTATGATTACTAGGGGGAACAGGAAAGCCAAAAAGAAATTATGCCCTAATGTTCAGCCTGGATTCTCATTATCAACAAAAATTAATGGAACGAATACCTGATGTTTTAAGGAACTGGATATATAAAATAAGTATTTCTAAACTAGTATGTTGGTAAGAGTTTGCATTAGAATTATCAAATCCAGATTCTACCACATTTCCAACATGACCATTTAACCTTTCTCCATCTCACTTTCCTAATTTATGAAATTAAAAATTAGATTAAATGACCTAAAAGATTCCTTACAGTTCTAAATTCTAAAATACTTCAATGGATCTTTTATCTCATCAATGTGGATTTTCCTTCCATCGGTATGCTTTACCACTCATTTATACCTTCTTATATTAAGTAATTCCCATCCAAGTTTTCTGTTATATCCTCTCCAGAAGAATCCACTTAACATGCTGGAAGAAAAGTCTAAAAGACCTAAGACTTTGACTAAAATGAAAGGTGTCAAACATGCTGCCCTGAGAGTTTTCAGGCAACATTCCAGAGTGCAGCCTGAAGTAGATTAAAATGTAATTTGTAAATATGTAATAAAATAAATAAAATCCATTAAGACTTATGTGATGTCTTATTTTAAGAATGTTAAAATAAGGGGCAGCTAGGTGGCACAGTGGATAGAGCACTGGCCTTGGAGTCAGGCGTACCTGAGTTCAAATCCAGCCTCAGACACTTAATAATTACCTAGCTGTGTGGCCTTAGGCAAGCCACTTAACCCCGTTGCCTTGCAAAAACTAAAAAAAAAAAAAAAAATGTTAAAATGCTGCCCATAGTGACCATTTCATATGGATTAGTGAACCTTGTTTCTATTTGAATTTTACACCACTGATCTAAATTACCTAGGGAAGATCTTTATAAGTCTTTTTGCCTTTTGTGGATATTCTGAAGAGAGTCCACAAGAGAGTCTGAGGGTGCTGGGTATGATAAGCACTGAAAAATACTGCATACAAACTAAAGAAAAACTGTTATTTATTATATCTTTACAGGAAATACAGGGATCATATCAGAATCAGCAGTCCATGTGTGATCAGACCATAAAGCAAAGGTCAAAATTAATAGCAAATTAGAAGAAAGGCTAAAGATGGAATGGTATTGCAAACAATTGGAACAGCTTCAACCTGGCCTATTCAAATGAACCATTGATGGGGGGGGGGAATCAAAAATTACTCTTGATTATCATTTGAGAAGTATAGTAAAATGGAAAGAGAGCATTAATGATTTATGTACATTGCAATCTTAAGCCAAAAAATATTTCTCATTTCCCCATCTCCTCAGTATTATTACATGGTATTAAAAGATAGAATAAAGTGGAAATCTGGTTTATTAGGAACCATTATGAAAGTTGAATTTCATTTTTAAAGGAAAACTCCTTTCACCACCAAAAAAATAAACAAAACATTTTGAAAGAAGGGTGGACATAAATGTGAAAAACAGTGTGAAACAGATTCCCATATAAAGATGTTGCCACCCACAACTCTATGAATGTGTTTATTCCCTGACAAAATGTTTGCTTGTTGTCATGCAGCTAGAGCCTCAGAGATGTGGGACTGTATAGTGGGAGAGGCGAAGGCTGGAGCTGTCTCTCTTCATCAAATTGTGACTGAAGACATTATAAAGGACAAAATGCCTAAGAATGGGAATGCAGAATGAGAAAAGAGGGAAACCTGAAACTAATCCCTGGGAGAAACTTGAAAATAAGATTCAGTAAAGGAAACATTAATCCAGTGATCAGAAAAATACTGGGTGGAAGCAGAAGGGGCCAATGTTTGTCCTTCTAGAATCATATTTTGGGATCATCATTGTAAATATTGTATGAACAGTATAAAGGGGATGCATTCTGCTAGAAATGTCTTTGTTTTTCAGTAACTACTGCAAGACTTTTGAATTGTTGTTTGTATAGAAGCTCTTCCTGAATTGTGTCCAGCTGCCTTCACATTTAAATTTCTACTTCTCTTTAGATTCTACTTCCTTAGATGGTAAAATCTAGAGAATCATCAAAGCTTTGAGACAACTGGCAGCTTCACCAAAAGTGCAGGCTACAAAATAAGCCCTCAATAATCAATTGCATTTCTAGGTATTTATATAAAAAAATTGCAAGAGGAAAAATAGAAAGGGAAATCCCATGCCTAAAAACTACAAAATGAATAAAATATCTAGAGATCAACCTGCAAAGTGTTCCTTAAAAACATAATGATCAACTTAAATATTTGGAGGAATAATCAATATTCAATAATACCCATATAATAGATAATACTTCCAAATTTATTTTACACTTTTAATGACCAATCAATCAAATTACTAGGGAAATAGTTTATAGAACTTGATAAAACAATTTGAAAATTCATTTGGAAAAATAAAATATGTAGAATATCCAGGTAAATGATGAAAAGAAATAACAATGAAGAGAGAATAGTACTTCCAGACCTCAACTATATTATAAAGCAGTATTCATTAAAGCCATCTGGTTTTGTAGGTAGATATAGATCAATGAAAGAAATTAGACAAGGGAGAATCAAAAATAATGAAATTCAATAATCCTGTGTCTGACAAAGTAGAAAACAAATTCTCTAGAAAAATCTCTTTATTTGATTTAAAAAAAACTGCTGGGAAAAGTGGAAAGGAATCTGGCAGAAATTTGTCTTAGACCAACATCTTACACCCTATTCTTCAATGAATTCTAAATAGATATACAACCTCATATTAATGACCAGACTATAAAAAATGATATAAAAACAGATCATAGACCTCTCCCAGCTATAGATAAGAGATGCATTCTTAGTCAAACAAGAGATAAAAGCAATTACAAAAGATAAAATAAACGACTAATTACATGACACTGAAAGCTTTTCACAAACAAAATTAATGCCCCTAGGATAAGAGACTGTTCCAAATCACCTACAATAGGAGAAATGAAAATCCAAACAACCCTGAAGTTTCATCTCACACTCTATAAATCCCAAAATGGCAGTACTCACTATTGGAGGGTTTGATGCTTGTCTTTTGTTCTCAAAGAAGATAATGCTATTAGGAAGGAGAAGCCATGTAAAGCACATAAAGTGGATTTGAGTAAAAAGGAGCTCTGAAGCCACCTGGATCCAGAAACCAGATATGAATCAGGACAACTAGAGAGGACCCTGTATGTAAGGTAATCAGGGTTAAGTGACTAGCCCAAGATCACATAGTATCTAAGGCTGGATTTGAACTCCTATCCTGACTCCAATACCAGTGCTCTATCCATTGCATCACCTATGGAATGAGAACTAATACATTGTTGATAGAGCTGTGAGATAGGATAACCATTCTAGAAAGCAAATTGGAATTACTCAAATTATGTAAATAAGATCACTATACCCTTCAACTATCAATTTTAAAAATTACTATATATATATATATATATATATATGTAAATACCAAAATAATATCTACAAAAGCACTTGTGAAAACAAAGAAATGGGAACAGTTGCACATCAGTGGGGAAATGACTAGAGAAATTTAGTATAGGAATGTAATGGAATATTACCATGCTGGAAAAAATTATGTCATGGTTAATATAGAGATATATGGAAAGAACTACATGAATTGATGTGAAGCACAATAAGCAGAGCTCCTCCACAAAAGCAATATGCACAATAACTAGAACAATTTAAATAGAAAGATCAAGTACACACCAAAGGACAAAATGAGTATAACAAAACTAAAAAGATCAAACATGTTGGAAATGAAAAGATAAAAGAAGACACTCTAACTTATCCTTCATAAAGGTTGGAAGTCCATAAGGTATAACAACAGTGCATATGCTTTCAGATTTTTTTCAATGTGCCAATTACTTATATAAGTCAACCCTTGGAAAGGGATAGCATCAAGAAAAACTTTTTTTAAAAACAAAGCAATAAATGTGAGATGTCAAACAAACTTATTTTAGAAGTCAATTCTCTAGAATTTATCAGTTTCTCATCTTCTTCTGACACTTCAATCCCTTTCTTAATTTACAGTTTGCAAATAATTGCTAGAGTTAAATGAATCAGTGAAAAGAGCATACATTGGCAGATCTATCAATTGTTTTTAGAACCCCCCAACCCCCCCCAAAAAAAAGCTCTAGATGAAGGAAGACATTGGGTATTGATACCTAAGTCTATATGATCTGACTCCTTAAAGGTCCAATGTTTATATACTACTTAAAGGCTTTTATATGATTGTCAGAAAACAGGAGTGTAACATTATCGGGGTGAGAGGTTCAGTAAGGGTTCTTCAGGTTTTGGTTTTGTTTTCCCCCTTAAGAAATGGGCAGAAATAAGAATGGTAACTTGTTTTACTTGGTAACAGTAACTTTAGAGAGGGTATTATATATTCTAGTTAAATTAAAAGTAGAGTCAGGTAGAACACACAATTACATCCCTTCACCATCCTCATTAAATTTTAGTTCAATGGGGAATGGTGTTATTTCTACCTCCAGTTTTTCTATTAAACTTGTATTTTAGGCCAATACCCACTGATGGGCTGCAGCAAGCACCTGTGTATCTTATGTAATAGCAGCCAGTGGTGTATTACCAATAAGTGGGGTGCTTAATTGTTTCTAATTATTCTATGCAACTATTTCTTTTGTGTGAATAATCACAGATTGTTTAAGAACAGAGCCCCAGTTGACTATTTGGCAAAAATCAACAGGCAAGGCTGAAGCTTCAAGTTTTCTCTTGGGGCATTTCTGCAGTAAATTACATTTCATACAGAAACTCCAGCTATCTCATTTTGAAATCTTGCTGGAATCACTGCGGCAAATTAGTTGATCTGTCAGATGAATGCTATTTGCAATTTTTAGTCATAAACTTGTGGTACACTCTTACTTCACATTCGAATTTTGTCTTGATGAAATTGACTTAACAAGCAAGTGTTTATCACACTTACTGCTGGCAAACATTGAATTATCCATGCTCCTGTTGAACCTGACACACACTTACTTTTGAGAAAATTTGACTAGGTTGGAAAGTTTACTTAGATAATTATATTACATCTAACATTGGTAATTTCAAAATATAACACACTGCAGCTCAAAGACTCATGAAAAACTTCAAAACCCGTAAGACAAACTCAGTCATCTCTGAGACAAAACCTAGCTGTTGGTTGAGTGTAAATCACTGGATCCCAGAGATCACTGGGATCTACTCTGAAGTCAAGAAATAACGAAGTACATTGGCAGACATGGAGTCAGAAGAGAATCTCCCACTTCAGACACTCAATGGGTGATGAGGAGCAAGTCACTTAGGCCCTCATTCTCCTGGGCTATAAAATGGGAATTTAAATCCATTAAGTCAATCTCAGAGGATTTTTAAGAGAAAATGTTTTGCAGACCTTAACATGCTATAGAAACATGAGCCATCAAATGCTAATCACAAAATGTAGATATTGAGCTAGACAGACCTTAGAGGTCATAGAGTCCAACCCCCTGGAGACACTGAGGTCCTGAGATGTTAGGTAACTTGCTCAAAATTCTGTAGATCATAAACAGCAAAGCCAGGTTTAAAGCACATTCCCTGACCCCTTCTGTTCCACACTGCCTCTTCTACTGTTTCCAAAAAAGCAAAGATCAAAAATTTCAGGGAGAGGAACATAATGGTCACTTTTCATGTGATCAAGGTGCTGGGTTTAACACCTTCTCATTTAGCAGAAGTACCGGTGACTCTGAATTTTGTCAAGAGACTTGGATTTTGTTTCATCTGCAAACCATTATATTTTGAGTCATATCCACAGTTTTCAATAACCTGAGAGAAACTGGAAGCTGCCTGGATTGTTTGAAAGTGCTCCACCTGAACATGAATCATGCACTTGGCCTCTTTCCAAGTTGTTTCATTAGAAAGAGCATGACCAAGAAGACCCAAATAAGAGGACCTTTTATTCCTAGGACATCATTTCTTAATTCACTTTGAAAAATCAAATAGGCATCCTAATCATTATAACAAGTCTAAGACTCTATCTCAAGTCAAATAAACTCTATTATATCTGAATAGATCATCCCACCATTGGCTTGTAATAGACACAGATTCTAAAATATTCACTACAATGCTCTATTAAGAGTTTCCCTGGTAGTGTTTTGAGTTTGAGATGTGTCATGGAAGGCTACACACTTACTCATAAGACACAACATACACATGGTGTAGCTTGTTACATTACACGCCAAAAGGAGCCAAGTGTCCTGTGGTGAAGGTTGGAGTAAAAGCATTTAGGCTCCCTGCTCCCTAGAGGATGTGCCAAGAACTACTATACCAGGATGGAGCAAGGGGAGCTGAATTCAGGTTGCGTGATTTGATTGGCAATTTCCCAGAGAGTCCCAGTTATCCTTTGGAATGGTATACTGTGGGTAAATGGAAGAGTTATTCCATTCTACCTGGTCCTACAATCATGGTGAAGAAGAACCACCCTACAAATTATCCCTACAGAGTCATCCATCAGTGAGTCTAAAGTTTCCCTAACAAGTATGTAGTAAGAGTGATAGGCATTGAGCTAAGCCATTGTAGGTACAAAAAAAGCAAACTGATCTCTTCATTAGCATGGGAAATTTTTGAGAGTGGGTTTTTTTGAGGATACCCTACTCTATATACTCAGAACTTAAAACAGTATGTTTTAGTATGTTGTAAGCCCTTAATAAATCTATGCTGAGTGATTTACTGAAAAAAATCATTAACCATTTAATTAATAATTTCTTGAGTACTCTAGGCAAGGCATTGTGCTCATTGCTAGGAAGACTAGATAGAGAAAAGAAGGAAAGAATGCTTAACAAGGAGCCAACAGATGGGCTCAAGGTCTTCCTCTGACAGAAGACATACAACTGTGATCAACTCCTTTCTTCTCTCTGAATTTCCCTCTACTTATCTGAAAAATGGGTATAAAATTACTCACAGTCTACATCTCTCATGGCTGCTGCGAGTAAAATGCTAAGACTCAAAGCCTTAGTTAAGTCAGAGTTGCTCTTATCCTACAGAGGAATGGAAGATGGCAATCCCTGCCCTGAAGGTGCTCTGAGTCTACTTGAGAAGACATACAAAGTGAATAAGGAAGCAAATGACAGGTTTCAAGTAAGTGAGTTGATTAGGCCTCTCAGAGGATTAGAGTGGAGAGAGAGAAAATTATGACCTGGGGTGGACCAAAAAGACTTCACAGAGTAAATGGGCATTGAATAGAGATCCAAAGAATTGGTGGATTTGTGATAGACATAAAGGATAAAGAATGACATCTCAAGCATTGTGATGATGTTTGTCCTTCATTCTTTTTTTTTTTGCAAGGCAAACAGGGTTAGGTGGCTTGCCCAAGGCTGCACAGCTAGGTAATTATTAAGTGTCTGAGACCGGATTTGAACCCAGGTACTCCTGACTCCAGGGCCGGTGCTTTATCCACTAATGCCACCTAGCAGCCCCATTTTATTTTTTTGTCCTTCATTCTTGAAGAAGACCATGACATGAAGGAAGTGATGCCTTGACAAGAACATGAATTGGTTTTAAATGAGGGGATGCTGTGCTAAGTCACCAGCCTCATTTTCTCCTCCAGGGTCACCTGGGTCCAATAGTAAGATATGAATCAGTATGACTGAAGAGGGCCCTGGGTGCAAGGCAATCAGGTTAAGTGACTTGCTCAAAGGAAAAGCATTGAGGTACAGTGAGTGGGTCAATTTTGCTGGAGAAAAAAGTTGGTATTCAGTAATACAAGATAGGAAAGGTAGGCCAAATTTTATAGGGCTATTGAATGACAAGTTAAAGTATAAAAGTTTTATTTCCACATTTTTTTATTTGTTAATTTTACCTATATTTTCATTTAGGTTTTATGACAACCCATTTCCTGTGAGACAGCTAACATGTTTAAATATCCCCATTTTATAGACAAATAAGGTGAAGTTTAGAGGTATTATAATATGTCTGCAGTCACATAACTAGTAATTAATTGGAAAAGCTAGGACATGAGTCCTGGTCTCTATTCCTGAGTCCAATACAATAGTTCAGGTATCCTTTTGACTATTAAAGCATCTTGAACAGTAGGGTAATATGATGAGAATGTTGTTTCAGGAGGAACAGCTTGTTGGAAGAGCATAGAGTAAATTAGAGGGGGGAAAGAGTAAGGATAGACTAGAGAGCTGCAGACTTGCCTTAAGGAGGTCAATCACAGTGAGTCAAGCATAAATTGACAAAGGTAAAAAGTAGGATGATGGTGGAAACTGAAAGGGAAGGATAGTTGACCTTTATTAGGTGCCTCCTATGTCCTGTGCCTTATACTAAGCACTTCACAAATATTATAACATTCCATTCTCACAACAACGCTGGGAGCCAGGTCCTATTATTATCTTTCTTACAGTTGAAAAATGGTTAAGCAACTTGTCCAGGCTCACCCAGCTAGTTATTGTCTTGAGGCTAGGTGTGAACCCAGGTCTTTCTGACTCTGAGTTCAGCATCTATGGTACCCCATCCACTTGATGGAGACTCAAACAGATTCATGTTTCCATCCATTTAGGAAGCAATAATACAGATCACAACATATCCTGTGTGACTCTCTTCCATCTTATCCCTAAAATTCCCCAAAAGGGGGTCTATTCAATGTGTCAGAGACCTTTGTAAATCTTTCCTGATATTCTCCTGATGGTGCATGTTCTGGCTATTCACCTGGTCTTTGAAAGTTGAGTGATTTTAGGGGAGGTATAAGAAATAAGACAAAAATAATTAACAGGATATGATGATTCATTGGACAGCAAAAAAGTTCAGGTGAGAAGGTGGGTAGGGCAAACAACATGGCCATGAGGTTTTGAAACAGGATGATTTGGAAACTTTAGAAGCTATTAACAGAAATAGGGAAGTCAGAAATGTAATTAAGACTGAGGAGAAAGAGGATATGTTCAGTTTTAGGTCATTTCAGAGATTATGTAATATAATGTATATGAAACTGGCTTTGGAATTCAAAGAATTCATGACAGATAGGTGGCACAGTGAACAGTCTAAGACCTAGCATCAAAAAGATCTGAGTTCATACATGGCCTCAGACCCTAGCAAGTCATTTAGTTTCTGTCTGCCTTAGTTTTCTCCTCTTTAAAACAGAGAAGGTAATAGCACTTATCTCATAGGGTTCTGCAAAGATATATGACATAATATTTATTGTCAAATATATGCCAGAAACTATACTACATGATAGAAATACAAATAAGAAAAACAGAGACAAAGAGGGAATACTCAGAAGCAAGCTGAGGAGCTAGAGAAGAAGCTAGTGCCAGTGGGTACACCATGTAGGGGCATAATGAAGGTGATGGATGAAACTGAAACCTAGTAGAGTAGCTGGTAGTAAATGAATGGGTGGCTAGGATCTTAAGCCCTCACTAAGGATCAAAAAAGGTTTAAGTACTCCTTATACTGTCTGGGACATAGTAGGCACTTAATAAATACTTGTTTCCTTACTTTATCAAGTCCTGAATCTGATTATACAATCCCAGGCACCATGGAATCCAACTCTCTAACACATTGCAGAATGGTTGATGATCTGCATTGATGCCAGTAACCCTACAGTGATGCACAGAAGTTGTACCCCTGGAAGCCCAGGAAATATTATGAAGGACATAAAAATAGAAATAGCAAAGGGACAGAGGGAACCTTCCAATTTTGACCCAGACATCCCCAAATTCCTCAGGAAAATTATAAATCTAGATCTAGGTTACAGTGAAGAATTCAGATAGAAATTTCTCTTCCAAAAGAGACACATTTTTCTCTACTTTTCTCTGGTCTTTATAATTACATAATTATCTAATTTCCTTTCTTCTTTCAGTTGCATCATTATAACATAAATATACTTAATAAGAATATTTGAATATGAATGGAGTATAAATGTATATATAGATATACATATATGTGTGTGTGGCATTTTCCTTGTTCTATTTGTTTTTCCTTGAATTAATTCATATGTCTTCCCTGGCTTCTCTGAATTCTTCATACTTGCCCTTTCTAATGGGGTAGTAATATCTCATTCATTTTCATGTACCATGATTTGTTTAGCCGTGCCCCCAGTGATGGGCATCTACTTTGTTTCCAATTGTCTAATACTACTGAATCCTTCTATGAATATTTTAAATGAGTTTAAAGGGTTCCTTAAAAGAGAGCACAGTATCTAGCAAAATATTTCTCCTCACCACTAGCCCTTATCCCCCATACTCCAAATAAGGAATGACTGAGGATCATCTAGGATCTCTGAAGGTCATTCTAGAACTGGATCTATTTCAAACTAATGCCATGCCTGATCTGACCAGAATGCAATGAGCCTTTAAAAGTAGAAAACCGAGAGGCAAGGTAAAGGCAAGGTAGAGGTAAGGTAATATTTGCCAAACCATACCCATTGTCATGCTCCCCTCACTATTATAACAACCTGACAGCATTGCCATCCCACTCTCCATTGAGTTTTTCATCCAGAGACATCAGGAAGCAGCTGCCTCTTTGCATCTCAGGCCTAGATTTTGTGCTGGAATGTAGACTGCTCACAACTTTGGCAGTACATGAGCCAGCCTCTCAACTAGAGAACTGGTCATGGGGATGGATGCCAAGACATGTCAGACAGACACAAGTAACTGAGTCACACAGCCTGTAAGTCTTCTTGAACCTAAATTATGGTGGCAGGAGGTAAGCATGAGGAGATTGAAAAGCTGGGTGAACTTTTCTGAGTAGCAGTTGTGATGAAAATGCCCATGTCATTTCAGTTTTTTGAGTGTATCTATTCATTTTATTTCTTAGCTGGCTCAGTTACAGGCATTGTGTTATTCTTATTTACCCTTGTTTGTCTAATCCTTGTTTGAAGTCTGCTAAACTATTTGTCTATTTATCAGGGTGGCCCTAATTTGGAACATAGAGACTAATGGCAATTGGAAAATTGCCCTGAAAGAGTCACCCTTGTACTGTGATATATCATAAATATGGATGACTAGAAAGTAAGATGCTACGCTTAAGATGCAAATGAGCAGAGAAATGAGATTCAGTGAGTTGTGTGTGCCGGAGATTCAAATCCTGATGGAGAAGTCCCTACAGGGTCACCAGACAAAAAGCAGGTTTATGCTTTCACTCCCCAGCTAGGCTGCAGTCAGTACCACAGCCTGTCACATGGCACTAATTGAATGGGATACTAATAGCAGGAAATGTGTGCCAGCAGCTGCCTGGCCCCCTGGTATAGAGCGGGCTCCGTGAAAGGCACTATGGGAGGGGCACCCCAGGTCACAACAAGAGTCCACAGATTCTAGCATTGGGAAGAGTTGAGCAGCCCCAAGAGAGCTGAACAGTGACTGAGGAAATGAGAAACATTTCCCCTTGCAAGAAATACAAATGCTACTGATGAGGATAAATGGTTGTCAAGTGAAATAGTCATACCATCAAAACCAATTTCTTTCATCACTCTTTCAAAATTCAGAATTGTTTAGAATCTTCAATGAAAATTACATCCCCAAACCATTGTCCAAATTAATCACAGGTGAACAAGGAGTGATTTTTTTTAATAATTTAGAAGAGCAGAAATTTGGACTCTGTTCACTCTGTGAAGACACAATAACACTAAAGCTATATATTTATTTAAGATATATATATATATATATATATGCATATACATGTGCTTATATATACATAAATATATGTATGTATATGCATTCATTTCACTTATTGAAGGTCTTGTAGCGGTTACTTATTTTCAGTTATTTAGTCATGTATGATTCTACATGACTCCATGATCCATACCATCCATGAGGTTTTCTTGGCAAAAATACTAGAAGTGTTTGCTATTTCCTTCTTCAGTAAATTAAGGCAAACTGGGCAAATAAATGACTTGCCCAGTGTTACACAGTTAAAAAAGAGTTTGAGGCCAGATTTTGAATTCAAGTCTTCCTTACTCCAGGCCCAATGCTCTATCCATGCAACCATTTAGTTGCCTCCAAGGCAAACAGAGATTGTGACTTGCCCAGGTCACACAGCTAATAAATGTCTGATGTCAGATTTGAAATCAGGTCTTCCTGACTCCAGGTTTATCACTCTATCCACTAAGCCGTCTAGCTGTCTTTGTAGTTGTGCTTTAAAATTTTAAATAACATTCTCTTCTCCTCTTACCTTTTACTTTCAAATCCTTCTTCCCTTTATCACTGGTCATTCCTAGGAGTGAATATTAATATATTTGCATATATTTGAATAATATGTTTATATATTTATATTCTTATTACATTTATATATCAATTTATCATATGCATTTATTTATATAGTTATATATTATTATAGATTTTATACATATACACATATCTGGTATATTAATTATCTATATATGACATATACAATACATATCTATATCTGAGTATATATATGTAGTATATAGAAAAAGAAAGATAATACACAATATATCATGATAAATAAACATATATATATGAATATGAATATTCAGTTACAGAGGGAAGAAGAATTTGAAAGCAAAAGAGTAGAAGAGAGTATTATTTAAGATGTTATAGTAACAACTACAAGGGTTCTCAATATGGGCCCTTATGAGACAAGCAATAAAATGCAAACTTAGTTTTAAGTTTTGCACACTTTGTACATGGAAATTTCTCATTATTTACCCCTCCATTCAGCTGTATCCATCCCTTCTACTGCAGTCTGCAGTTCTGCCCCTGACCCAATGCTGCAGTCCCAGCACCAAGTATTATTCATAATGTGTCAGAAAGAGGAAAAGGCAAGGAGATAAAAAATGACAAGAGGACAAAGAGGATGGAAAGGAGGAAGGAGGACAAATGAGAGCAAAAAAAAGCCCTAGTTTCTGTTGTCATAATTCCAATCACCTCAGTATTTTTTCATAAATCTAGGAAAATATGTAGAGAGCAACATTAATCATAACCAAAGTATTAGGAATACTATGAGGGGTAAGAGACCAATCTCAGAAGTCTGACTTATTTGACCCTCATCTCTGCAATAGGGTTTGTTCAATTGGGCTACAAATCTCTCAAAAACATGACAATTAAATGATTTCTGAGACTTTCCACTTCTGAGGAAGAAAAAAAAATTCTTAAGGAGCAGCATCTCTCCTGAATGTAAAAATTTGAAGAAGACACAAGGAAAGCAAGGATTCACCCTGAGATCCCAGGACATTGTCCTGAACAGGACATTTTTCAAGCACTTTGATAATTTTATATGTGAAGAGGAAAACTAAAGAGAAGAGAAGCTGTTATTTATTCAAAGTTACTTGCAAATGGTGATTAGCATCCTAGACTATCCAAGAACTTTATGATTTGATGTACAAAAGGTTAATCAAGCAGTCAATGATCACCTACTATTATCAGGAATGGTGAGGCATACATACAAAGAATAATGTGACATCTCTACCCTCAAGCAGATTCCAGTTTCAAAAACTGCACTACAATAAATCAATCAATATATATATACATATATATATATATATATATATATATATATATATATATATATATATATATATATATAAACTCTAGCAGTACAAAGACCTGACAGGAAGAGTCCCTGCCCTCAGGGAGCATACTTTGGAGGAAGTAGGTCAGACACATGAAAAAAAAAAACAAACACCATACATACAGCAAACATCAAATAACCTTAGATGGGAAGGGTGGAAGGTCTTTGTAAAGGGTAATGTCCAAAATGATCCTTTAAGTAAACTAGAGATTCTAAGAGATAAAGAAAAAATGGTGATGAACCTCCAGGATCATTGGTTTATTAAATTCATAGATTAAAATCTAGAGGAGATCTCGGGGATCATATTGCATAGTCCACTCATTTTGTAGATTAAAGAAACTCAGGACCAGAAAGTTTTACCACAACCAAAAAGGAGCTGGAAGATGAGGGAGAGTGGAGTGGGGTAGAAAGAAGGCTAGTTTAACTTCAAATCACTTAGCAAGGAGTAATCCAAAGCTTTCAACAAATATATATATATATAGGCTTATACCACCCTCTTTTGGGAATTAAAGTGAGTTGCCACAATGGATAGAGTGTTCAAGATTCATCTTCATGTGTTCAAGATTCATCTTCATGTGTTCAAATCTGGCCTACTCAGATACTTACTGGCTGTGTTAACCTGTGTGAGTCACTTCACCCTATTTGACTCAGTTTTCTCACCTGAAAAATGAGCTGGAGAAAGAAAGAAAGAGCAAACAATTCCAGTAACTTTGCCAAGAAAACTCTATTTTTTATGTCAGTAGCAAACCAAATTAAGATCAATGAGTTCGGTCAGACCAATTAGCACATATCCTAATTAAAATTGTTTGGTCAAGACTGTAACAAGAAGACCTAAATATACCCAGACTGAATGAATATTTTTTCTATCACTAGTTCAACATGGTTTTATAGTCTCAGAATGTATACAAAAATCCAACAAGGGAAAATCACAGGTTCATAGAATAAAAAGAGATCTTTGGGATATAATATATTGGTCTGAAAACTAGAGGCCATGGGATCTGTCCTTCATTTTGAAATCAACAGATTAATAGAGTCATAGCTCTGACTACTTTTTCTGTAAACCAAAGGATATTTTCTTCCTCCATAGCTTCTTTTGCTAATTCATCTTGATGAGAATGTTTGAAAATAGAGAGCAATAGAACTTTAAACAGTGGTTGGGTAGTCTAACAAGGGACAGAAGTCCACAGGTAAAGATCATTTGATTGTTTTCTAATAATTAGAGGGCAAAGAGATTTGCATAGTGAATTGAGTGCCTGACCTCCAGTTGTAAAATACATCTTCCTGAATTCAAATCCAGCCACAGACATTTACTAGCTGTGGGACAGTAGGCAAATCATTTAATCCTGCTTACCTAAGTTTTCTCATCCAGTTAAAAAAATTAATTGAAGAAAGAAATGGCAAACCACTCTAGTATCTTTGCAAAGAAAATCCGGAGTGGGAACACAAAAAAATCAGACACAACTGAAACAATTGAACTTAACGACTTAACAATAGTACTTAAGAACCCAAACCTAGCTCTCATCTCCTACAAAAAAATGATCTGTATCTTCCCATCTCTCTGAATAATAATTCTTTAGAGATATCTCTATTTCCCTGTTTGTTTTCCATGCTTTCTTCTTTGTGGACATAGGAGAAGATGGCAAAAGAATATTTTTCAAAATAGGGCCTAGGAATGTGGAATGAGAGAGAGGGCAAAGGTGAAAGACAACATAGATGCTTCACAGTGATATAATGTTAAATATCATCTTAGAGGAAAGACTCAAAAGGTGTTAGACATAGAAAGCATCAAATAGAAAAAAATATATTTTAACAGATAAGAAATGAGTTATTACTAATGTGGTAATCATTTCCAAATCAGCTGTCTGCCTATAGATTCAACATTGAATTGTTAAAGCAAGGTAGAAAATGAGTACAAAACATGAAGAAAATATACAAAAGAAAAAGTGTATAAGCTTTTCATTAAAATAATGCTAACCTAGCCTATTTAAGCAAGTTATTGGCATTGAAAAATGGGAACTGTATAGCAGAAAGAGTATTAACATTCATTAAAATGATTTCAAAAAGAATTTTAATCAATGTAAATTAGGAATCATAATGAAAAGATCACATGGTTCTGGAAACCATCTCACTCAACAAACACTTTATTCCTTTGGCAACTGGAGTGATATGGTATCCAAAGGCAACACTCTTAGAATATAAATTTATTTGCAAAAGTTTATAAAGCAGAATGGTGGATGATGATGATGATGGGTACCATTACCTCATAAAATGATGAGAAAGAGTGGAGGGAAAACAAGTTTAAATAAAGTGAGAGTCCCAAACAAGCATATTCACAAGGTTAAAACTGGAAGGAAGACGACCAAGAGTTTAAATATGGAAAAGGTCTATAAGATCACCATCAAGATGTTGGAAACCAGGACAGATAGGTCACACAATGGGTATAAACCACCCTAGATTCAGGAGGACCTTAATTCAAATCCAGCCTCAGATGTTTCACACTTACTAGCTGTGTGAACTTGGACAAGTCATTTAATCCTGATTGCCTTGAAAGAGAGAGAGAGAGAGAGAGAGAGAGAGAGAGAGAAAATGGAAACATATTTAGACTCATACATGACAGTGAGAGAGAGAGAGAGAGAGAGAGAGAGAAATTGGAAACATATTTAGACTCATACATGATTATCCTATGAAAAATGAAGGCAGTTGAAGTAAATAAAGATTAAAACAGCAACTGGACAAGAAAATGTACACACAGGAAAAAGTCTGCCCTGGAAGTGACATGATTTTTAGGTTTTTTTTGAAAGACCTTTTGTCAATCTAAATCAAAGAAAGGAAGATGCTTCAGGGGTAAAAAAAACTTCTGATAATAATAATAGGATTTCCAGAGTACCTGTTATGTGCCAGACACTAATACTAAGCACTTTACCAATATCTCATTCGATCTTCATACCTACCCTAGGAGACAGGTGCCATTACTATCCTCATTTCACAGATGAGAAACTGAGGCAAACAGATTAGGTGATTTTCCCAAGGTCACACAGCTAACAAATATCTGAGACTGGATTTGAACTCAAGTCTCACTGACTTTAATCATCAACTGCCTCTCTTCTCCCCCCCCCCCAAAAAAAGGGAAGAATAGCAAAAATTGGATTCAGACTCATATGTGTACTGTCTTAACTATGCAAAATATTTATGATAAAAATATAGATTTATGACAAAGACATCTTTGATGATATTATTAGAAGGGTAAAGACAGGCTTTTGCTAGCCACATTCCACAATTGACCACACATATTGACAATAACACGGGAGGCTGAGAAGTATAGAGCCCTGTTGTATTTGTTTCTTGATTTCCAAAAAAGGATTTGATTTGGTACAGTCAAATGATGCCCTAAGGCTCTCCTAGAACAAGATGTCTCCCATGAATATGTCAAAATCATACAAGATTCTTTCAAGATAGAACAACAGAGATAACTTTGTTTGACAGTGACTTGATTTTTAGTATCTAATATTCACCATATCTCTCTCTCAGAAATTTTACAAATGAGTTTATATTTTAAATTAGTGTTACCCTTGGATACTCTGTCACTCCAATTGTCAATAAGATAAAGTGTTTGCTAGGCAAGAAGGTTGCTAGGATTTTTTGTGTTCCTCATTATGACTATTGATTTTCATTAGTTAAATTTCTTAATGAAGTGATTATAAAGTATGGAGAGTTATGATTGCCAAAAGTGTTCATCATTGTCAAGAAGATCTAGCTTAGAATTCTGTTTGAGAGGGTGTTTCCAACAGGTGGCAAAGTCTTCCAGATATTCCCATTTGTGGATGACAGGTTCTTAATTTATCAAAGCATAGATAATAGCAGAACCTCATACAGAAGATGAAGACTTATTTGAAAGATTTTTCCCTAAATAGTCATGAAAGGAAAACAAAGAGGGTGAAAAAACACATTTTAAAAAATTCTGATATGATGCTGAGCACATAATCCATAGAATTTGCCCATGATTATGTAATATACAGCTTTGATAGGCACTGTAAACAATGAGTTAGCCCCAGAAATGATTAGAGAAAGCTTGCCTGGCTTTGGAAAACTGAGAAGTTTTTTAATGATTCCAAGTTTTTCCTTAAAATAAAGACCTAACTTTTAACACTGATATTCTTTCAATAATATGGAACATTGTTCTCATGAGAGTGTGCTCCTCCAAGTGAACTGACTTTTTTGTTAATGAGGAGAGTTCAGTTGCTAGAAATTCCAAGTTTCTTTTGGTTCTCATGGCAAGAGAAGAGATCAGTGAGGATACTTCATATAACGCAATGTGCAATATCATAACCTGGCTACAACACATGATGGATGAGAAATTAGACATGAGAAGTGCTATGGACAATGGCATCAGAGCAATGGGTGAATGGAAAAATATATGCCATACGTAGAATTAGAACAAAGGACAGTCCACTTACTACATTGCGTTCCTATAATTCAGGAGAAATGCAAGAGAAGTCTCCAGAATGTTAGGTGGACCCTCTATAACCAATATATGAGAAGACATGAATGAGATTTTCAGAGAATGGGCATGCAAGGATAAGTTGTGATGTTCATCATTGGAGGGAATCAATGAAATCTTGAATCCAATGGAGTATTTGAATAGATATTCTTTATTTCCTTCACTTCTTTATGTCTCTTTTTTTTTACTTTCTTCATTTCTCTGTCTCCTTTTCCTTTCCTTAGCCAAATAGAATATAATATAAAATTTAAATGTATGTATATATGCAAATATATAGTTAAGATGATTTCATGTTTATTACAGTTTTATTCTCTGTTTATTTTATTTTTTTTAGGTTTTTGCAAGGCAAACAGGGTTAAGTGGCTTGCCCAAGGCCACACAGCTAGGTAATTATTAAGTGTCTGAGACTGGATTTGAACCCAGGTACTCTTGACTCCAGGGCCGGTGCTTTATCTACTATGCCACCTAGCCGCCCCTTTTTCTGTTTATTTTAAATGTGAACACATTTAACATTTTATTTATCAAAAATAATAAACTATTACACTAGCTAAACTATTTTCTATTTCATTATTACTTTCTTGTAGAATATACTCTCCTTAAAAACAAAATAGCTTCATTCTGATCCTTGTATCCCCAATGTTGAGTTCAAGGCACTTATGGATGTTTGTGGAATAGAATTGCTACCTTTAATAATATCCCTTACTGGAAAAAAATAGATTGTTCAGCTCTATTTTAGGCCTTTAGGAAAATCTCCTCCCCACTTCTCTACTCCATTGTATTAAAAGGGGGGGGTAGGTTCCTCTAGAATGGTTTTTAACATATAAAATAGTAGGACTTTGAGTACAGTATGATATGAATGTTTATCTCTTTGCTATATTATAGTTGGCTTCAAGTATCTTCTGAAAACAAAATCCTTGAGACAGAAATATATCAGTGAGATTTTGCTTTGAATATAATTTCATTTCTTGAAAATACTAGTGTCAAAGTGATCTGGTTATTTGCTATAAAAAACGAAGATATACCCTAATGAATTTTTCCCCAAAGTGACTTTGGCAGGTAAGGTCTTAGATCTCCCATAGGAAAGACAGGAAGGATGGGGGAAGAAAGAGCCTCAAGATTTATTTATATTTAAGTTTTAGATTAAATGACATTTTTGGAGCAATTTTATTGGACATCTCTGAAATGATCCTGCTACCAAGTCCACATCTGATAAAAGAAAAATAAGTAAGAAGCCCAGCTACCAAGGGAAAGAAAAAGGGAAGAATCTAACACAAGAAAAATATTTTTTCAAACTCTACATTTTCCGTACTAGCTGTAGTGTGAATAAAACTGCTGTGCAACCATTCGCTGGTGCTATTTAAAAATCAAACAGCTTTAGGAAAATACCAGTGGTTTTAATTATTTCTCCATTGGGAATCATTGGCTTTCATTTAGAAGGTTAGATGAGGTTGTTTGCAGCCAAATGGCAGCTTGGAAACAGAGAGAGGACCTCCACCAGCATCCCCTTCCCAATGTCACAAAGTCACCACAGAGTGAGTGTCCTAGATTCCCTGGCTGAGCTGAAGGGCTAATGCGACATACCACCCCCATCCAGGATGAACTGGCGGATTGGATTTTGGAAGGCAAGATCTCCCAGCGTAGCCCAAATCTGACAGGCTTTTACTGATTCTGCCATAGCATTGACTTGGAAACCTTTACATCATGGCCTTGGCAGGTTCCCAGCTTCCTGCAGGCTGCTATTTTTCCTCCAACTTCCCTAAAATAGCTGAGCAGAGATTTAGTACAGTTGGTACGCATGGTCCTTATAGGCCAGATATCGTCAAGTCTGGATCTGTGGGCAAGTAGAGAGTTTTGCAGGCTGGCAGAAGAAAAGGAAGGTTGTTTGGGCTGATTTTTGTTCTGTTTCTGAAAAAATCATCCTCACCCAACTGACCTAGAACAAAAGCATAGGAAAACCATGAGCACTTTTAACCTCATGATTTCTTTTCATTGTTGGGACCCATCTGCACATTATTGAATCAAGCTTGGATGATTGATATTTTCCTTATTCCCTTTCTTCTGAGTCACTCCCATCTTTTTAAATGTTTTAGCATATAATAGCATCTGATGCTGCCACTTTTCATGTTATTACAGCATCTTTTATCAGTTTTGGAAAAGCTTAGTGCTTGAGTCCTTGAAGCAAATTTATTTTTTATTTGCAAATGGAGGAATTTAAGGCCCAACATTTTTAAGAATCAGATAGGGAGAGGAACTGGACTTCTGGTTTTATAGAAAATTTCTAAGTGAGGAAACTCTTACTAAAACAGCTGAGCAACTACTCTTCAGCTAACAGTCTCTATTGAGCTGCCTACAGCACCGGTGTTTTGCTCAGGACATCATGGTCAGCAGGAGCCATGGAGAGGCCTGCCATGGACTCTTCTTGACCCCTAGCAAGGCTTGGCTGTGGGGCCTGAATCTCTCAACTCCCAGTATACTTTTGACCTCTGCAAATATATTGAAAGATTTTCCATCACTATGTGACTGCAACTACATTAAAAGACTGATCAGATATTCCTATAGAGAAATAGCATGAAATAGTAAAGAGTTTACTAGATTGGAATTTAAAGGCCTGGGTTCAAATCTAAGCCCCCATTACTGACTAATTACCCTTACTCTCCTAAGAGCTTAATTTTCTTATTTCTTTAAGTTGATAGAGTTGGTCAAAATCAGGGTGTCAGGCAAGTACCCCAGAAACCCCATTGTGGCCTGTACCACTCCCAAGTATAGTCTTAACCAACCTAAAAAAAAATTGGAAAATGCTTAACAAAATAAAAAATACATTAAATCATAAATAATGCTAATATGTGATTTTCTAAGTCAATGTGTAATTCCCAGGGAACCTTAGTTTAGTGACCTCCTTATTTTTTTAAGTTTTTTTAAGTCTAATGTTATTAGTCTAGCTAAGATTACTTCTAACTCTAAAATTCCTGTGATGGTATTCCTATATATTATTATTTGGGGGATGCCAGGAAGGCCCTAATGCCCCCAAATAGTTTTCCTACCTACTGTGAGAGATTTCACAAAGATTCCTTCCTTTAGGGTAAGCATTGATCTCATTAAGCATACTCCTTTAAAATGCAAATGGAAAGGTTTTAGACTTAGAGGAATAACTCATTAATGTTATCCATCTCTAACCAGGCAATTTGTTCTAGGAGGGGAGCCTCTGGGACTGGAAGGGAAAAATACTTAAATGGAGAGAAAGTCTTGCTAAAAGAAAAGGGGAGAGGGCATAACCTTTGCCCAATTCACAATAGTCACCAAAGCTGGCCCTACTCCTTTGTTCTATTATGTTTGACTCGCCCACAAAGTTTGACTCGCCCATATTTAGAATTGTCAGAAACCTCTGCTTTCTGGAACAATCCTGATTTCAAGAAAAAAAAATTAACCTTTTTACCTGATATTGCAGGAAAAGATAAGAGCATTATGGTGCTTTGGATAGAGAGCTGACCTCTGAGTTGGCATGCTTCTGAAATATACTTGCTCTGTGACCCTGCATCAATCACTTAATCTATAGGTGCTCTAGGGAATTTCTTAAGACTATAAGTTACTGAAAAAATACCAACTCATACTGGTAGAACCAGTAACAAAAGAATGGCTCTTGTCAGATTTCATATCTCAATTTTTGTTTTGGAAAATGTGGTTGCCATAGTCATGCTTCCCAGTATGACAGGGGAAAGGAAACAAACTCCCTTCTCTCTCTTGTACTCTTTAAAGTGATTGCAGGCAGCAACAGAATAGCAGAGAATAGCTATTCCACATCTGCCACACTGTTCCCTTAGCAATACCCTAATTATGCCACTGCTGATCAGTGTAAGGCTTATGAATAAGACAGAGGAGAAATGAAACAGAAATGGTCAGACTTTGGTCTCAAGACTGATGATGCTTTCTGGTGACCCAGTTCATCATTAACAAAGAACATTCATTGTAGACCTACAGATACATCATAGCATCAGGAAACAGAACCATGACATATGGTTCTCAGAAATCAAAAGTGAAAAGGAAATGCATTACTACATGTAGGAATGATTATCAAAGAATCTTCTTCATCTGGAACTACTGGCCTCTCCTTATGAACCAGAGGGGAGATGCTTCCCACTTTTGCAGCTACTGGGTTGGTGGGCTACTGGGTTGGTCTGCCTCTTATTTCACATTCTGTAATGTGAAGTGACTGATGTAATTCATCCCTATGTAGTATGTCACCAAAAAAAAAATGGGAGGGGACAGACAGAGGGAAAAGAGGAGTCCTCAAGAAAAGGAAATACAGGCATCTTGTCCGGCTGCCAATATGGGTCTTTCCCTAATAATAGCCTCTAAACATTAGAGATAGTAGGTATGTACATCAGTTTGAAAAACAACATCTTTGAAAGCATTTATATTAAACCTCTTAGATGAGCCACTTTCCAAGCATTATACCATTAATCTTCAAAACAGCCTGGCAGGTAAAACTATTTGCTCTGCAATTTTAAATACCCCAGTTAATAAGTTGGGTATAGAGGACCCAATGACATTGTCAAACACAGTCTCATATCTGGATGTCAGCTCATGACAACCCAAAGCAGAGCCCTAGCACCCAGGGAGGGCATTTCAGGTCACAGGAATAGAGGTCTTGCTCTTGTTACTCAGCTCTGACACCTGCTGGCTTATTGGGAAAAACATTTGTGATAGTTCCCTTTATTTGCTATGCGATTTCATTATCATCCAG
Organism: Macrotis lagotis; assembly: GCF_037893015.1. NCBI lineage: Eukaryota > Metazoa > Chordata > Mammalia > Peramelemorphia > Peramelidae > Macrotis > Macrotis lagotis. The sequence goes on along the minus strand of NC_133666.1, from coordinate 225,555,194 downwards.
GCAGTTCTGAACTCTCAAAAGGACTATGTTCAAAAAACTGTTTATGAGCCAACTATTTTCAATTTGGAAAACTCTCATAGAATATGGTTATTAAAGGTCTAACTTCTCCAGCTAGCCCACAAAGTCCAAAGCTGAAATAAAATAATTTATGATAAAAATCTAAGATTCTTTCCTTCTGGGTTTATAGATTTAGAACTGATTTAGAGTCAGAAGTCATCTAGTCCAACCTCTTATTTTTATGGATGAGGAAATTGAGGCACATAGAACTGAACAAGGTCACTCAGAGCTGGCACTCAAAGCTAGATTCTTTGATTCTAAAGTCAATACAGTGAAAAGTATACTTCCTGATGAATGACAAAGGGAAAGAAAAGAGGCACAAAAAATACCAGAGCTAAGGACCCTGAGTTCACTATTTCTATTTCTGTTCTATTTCCTCCATTGGGTTATTGTGGAATTTTGGGATGCAAGTTGGCCAGTCCTTCTACCATCTTCCAGTCTTGCTATGTGATCCACCCCTCTCCTAAAGAGATAAAACACCTCCAATCCATGTGTTTTCTGTGGATCCTTTCCTTTGTCAGTAGTATCACAGAAAAATCTGCAAGTCATTCTTTCCACCTCATGGCAGATGACCAGAAGTTCCTGCTCTCTACTTTTCATATATGATGGTGCAGTATTCAGATGTTTGGATCATCACAGGTTAATTGGAAAGGAAAATATATAACTAAGAAGAGTTAGAATCTGATATTGAATTCAAAATAAATCCAAGTCAAACAAGAACTAAGAAGTGCTTCTCAGATGAGATTTATCTGGTCTATGAGCAAGGGAGTATCTCAGGCCTGTGGCCAATATAAAGACTATAACAAATATTCAAACTGAAGGCTTGTACTTGGGTGGTTATTTTATTAATGGAAAAGAGGGGAATCAGAGAAATGTTACTTTTATGTGCTTTCAGGATTCACCTGACTGACAATCCAGATATTCACCATTAACAATTGGCTCTCAATCTGCCTTTTTTCCTGCAATCTTTGCTTTCTTGTCATCTAGACAGACTTCCTAAATCTTTATGACCAAAAGAGGAAGAGTGAACTGTCTTTGTTGTATTGTAGCAGATAATAGAATCATCTGTATAGAAGGGAATTATACATAATTTAGCCTAAACTTCTCATTTTACTGATTAGGAAAGTAAGGTCCAGGGATGTGAGGTGACTTGTCGAAGATCATCTAGCTAGTTAAATGACCAATTTGGAATAGAACCCAAGTATCTTGATTCCTTCTCAATTTTTCTTTCCACTACACTATCTTTCAACTAGAGATTTTAATGTCTTACCCCAAATCTGAATTTACCCCATCTGCACTGACAAAAATACAAGTTAAAGATTTAAGCATCTCCATAGGAACTCTTTAGCTCCGTATCAACAGACAAAGAAATCAGTCTTGAAATACATCTGATGACATGATAGACTGGTAAAGTCAAATCTCTCCAGAAGCAAAAATTAACTATGATTACTTCATGTAAGACATCACTCAAACCAATCAAATGTTATTTTGGGAAATCATAAATTTATATCCACCGTCAGTTTGTCACTCATTAAGTTCTTATAAGAATGATTAGGAAATTATTTTAATAAGTAAATGTTAGTCTTAACCTCTTGTTAGTTTGATAGCTTTGAAATTTGAAATGTTATCATTCTGTTGGGCTTATGAAAAGTCTCTGGGCACTTCTCCTGGAGTTGTTATCACCCCCAAATAAGTCACCCCCACATATAATTTGTCTAGAATCAAGGACTCTTTCCATTATTACATTCATAAGCCACGTTTATCTACTACTCACTCTCAAAAGTGTTCACATATGCAAGAACCATGGGAGCAGACTTAAAGCTTTCTGGGGTGTCATTTTGGTGACTGACATCGATCACCACCCCCTAGCAGTTGACAAAGACAGCAGGCACCACTGCCTAGCAGGGATTTACTGGAGCACCAGGTGTATTTTGTTCATAGCTGCTTTGAAAGATGCTGATCATCCTGTCTAGGCTTTCCCTGACTTTTATCTAAGGTGATCATGTGAAACACCCTCTGCACTGAGTTGTAGAGAGAGATTTAAGAGAAACATACTCATGAGCAGATAGATTGACTGCCACACAGATAGATCAGGGCAAGAAGTCAAGCTGAGGAGGGAAACACGTAGGATAATAACATTTCTGTGATTTAAAAAAAAAAAAAAAGAGGTTAGCTTGGTCTCAAGAATCCTAAACAGAAGTTCTGGGATTGGAATGGAAAAGTATTATCCATATGCAGCCCCTACCTTCTACTCTCTCCTGCAAAGGTCCTAAATAAGGGTGAATAGCTCCAGGCTAATTTGATTTAGGGAAGAGAGCATTTAAGCATACAACAACAGGCTCTGGACATGTGGGGAGGGGGACTGCACTTTTACATTTCATTTGTATTATTAACATTTCCTCCATCACTTGCTTGAGCAGCTAGGTGACACAATGGATAGATTTGCAGAACGTGAAATCAGGATAACTCATCTTCATGAATTCAAATTCAGAGTCTTACTAGCTGTGTGACTCTGAGTCACTTAACCCTGTTTGCCTCAGTTTCCTCATCTGTAAAATGATCTGGAGAAGGAAATGGCAAACCACTCCAGTATCTGTGAAGAAAACCCCAAATAGGGTCATGCAGAGTTAGACACAATTGAAAAATCATTGCACAAAGTATCACTTTTTTTAAGTCTAGACTATCAACAACAAAAACAACAAACAAAGCTGACTGAATCCTAGTGATGCCAGTTCCAAGTTAATAAAGCTCACACTGAAAAGTTACAATGGACTCTCAAGAGCTAACTCTAGTCTATTTCTTAGTATGTCCCAAAATATATAAATGATTAGCTATATCATTCAATAATAATAATATTCAACCAGCATTTGACATTCAGTAAAAAAAAAGACCGACTTTACTCTCAAGGAACTATTCCCAGCAGTATTCATCTCTCAAAAAAATTAAATTTGCTTTCATATTAACCCCTCCCATAATATGATATTTCTCTGTTCCTCTTTTCTCAAGAAACACATGGGGGCAGCTAGGTGGCACGGTGGACAGTACACCATCTCTGGAGTCAGGAGGACCTGAGTTCAAATTCAGCCACAGACATTTGATACTTAATCAGCTATATGACCTTGGGCAAGTCACTTAACCCCACAATCTCACAAAAAAACAACAGCACAAAAAACAGACAAACAAAACACTGGTTTATTGAAAAGAGCATTTGTTTTGGAGTTAGAAGACTTGGGATTAATATTATCTCTGACATTTAGTAGCTATATGATCTTGGGCAAGTCACCTAACTTTGCTACTACAATTTCCTGTTCTATAAAATGAGAAAGTTTGATTTGATCTCCCTTCCAACTATAAATCTATATCCATGAAAGAAGAATATGATTACAGAACTTATTTGGGATAGCAACAACAACAATAAAATTCACATGAATCCCCTACTATGTTCTATAAATTGGGATAAACCATTGAAAACATTAACTCATTTTATCTTCACAACAATCTTTGGAAGTAAGTGTTATTATTATTATTCCAAATGTGTAGTTGAGAAAACTGAAGCAAACAGAGGTTATACCATCTGCTATCATCATTGTACCTGATCTTCAGTGGTTCACCATGAACTGAATTCTGACCTCTATGTACATACTCTCTATTATGAGTATAACCATAATAATACTGTTTTCAGAACAACTTTGAGCAAATGTAGTAATTTTGACTATTAGAAACACCCAAATTAACCTCAAAGGACCTATAGAGGAAGATATTATTTGTATCCATAGAAATAACTTATAAATAAAAATATGTATATAATGATTTTACATATGTGAGTAGAATATGCAGACATGTTGGTGTCTAATTGTAGCCCTTTCTCAAGCGGGGGAAGGAGAAGTTAAAAAATTAGAAATTTACATAATTTTATTAAATATTCAAATGGAAAAGCAAGTTGTACATAATAGATTTCCTTTATGCAATTATCTTTTTTATTTTATTATGTTATAAAGATGCTTGTTTTATTACATAAATTAAAAATAAATTTAAAAAAGGCTTGGCAAAGCCTTGTGCTCTGCTATTTTTTTAATTTTACTTTGCTCTCTATGACCTGCTGGGTCTCATCTTTAGGATTTGAATTGGATGATCCCAATTCCTGCCTGCGTAGGTATGGTGACTAGAAACCCTCCCTCTCATAAACACACTCTGAAAGTTCTTACCATTCTTAACATAAGTCAAAAGCCAGGCAGAGTGACATAAGGCACTTTTGTTTCTTCCTACCAGGAAAAGCATCTTCCTGGACCTCTTCCCAACCTGAGTTAGAGTTATTAGAAAGTTCTAAATCACCTGTAGGGCTCTTGTGACCCCCAAACCCATTTCAGGTTTCTTTATCAAGGAAACCTTGATAGGACTCTGTGTGCCTGAGCCACTGCAATCTTTAAGTATTAATTATTTTTTTATGGATCCCCAAAACCCCTTTGGTCTTACCATGTGCATAAATCTGAATAAGCACAAATGTTAAATTGAGAATAGCAAGGTCATTATCTTTTCCTGTTGAGTTTAATCCCTACATATATGGTTGTGTGTATATAAATATGCATATATTCATATACACATATATCATAGCAGTCTGAAGTTAGATTGAACTCAATCATATTCCCTTGGCTAACAATATTTAAGAGAGCAGATGGATATGATTCTATGTCTTCTCTTTACACCCTCTCAAGGGAGACTTTAACGGCTGCCAGAAGGAGAAGTAGGAAGTTGGAGACTAAGGACACCTCTCTGCTCTCCTTAGAGAGAGGCCTTAGTTATCAGGACTAGAAATATAACTGTGTGCTCCCTTAAATAGTCTTATTCTAGGGACTATGATCAGGTTCTATCTAAATTCTGATCACTGTTGATAGAAGAAGTATTATTTTAAGATGGGGATAGAGGGAGAAGAAAGACTATTCCAGAGTCTTTTCCTTCAGCAGGCTGAATTGAGTTGGTCTCTTCTGATTTTCCTTATAGAAGGTGGAAGCCAGAAGCACCAGTAAGTCCTGAAGCAATTTGAAATTCAAAAAATCTAGAAGACTGGAGAAGATTGGAACTGTTCAGCTCTCCCGAATTCCACGTGGTCCTTCAACAGGGCAGGGCATTCATTTTCACCAATAATAAAAGTCTCATATCTAATGGTCCTTGGATATAATACACATACAAACACATGCACACATATAGAGATATATATCCATGTAGTATATATACTATATGTTTATAGTAAATATATACACAAATACAAACATACAGAGACAAATATGCGCTTATGTACTTAGGTCTCAAGTGTTGTTAGGTAAACTGTGGTTCAAAGGAAAGTAGAATAGACATCACAAGTCTCTTCTCCCTCTATTCACCACTCCTGGGGAAACTCTTAATTTCTTCCAACAGGGGAAACAGGAAGTTGGGACTTGAGACCACTATGTTCTTCTCAGAGAAAGAGAGGATACCAGACTAGAATTATAGCTACTTTTTAAAATAGCATTTGACTGGAGGATAAAATTTTCCAGGTTCAATCTAACTCCTAATTGTTATTTCATTGTTGGGGGAAGTAGAACCCAAGGTTTTATATCCAAAGTTTAATTTCCTTCCCACCAAATATCAAATGCACAATGAACAAAATTAGCATTTGACCAAGAAATCCATTTATCCAACTGCAGCAATCTGTAGCAATACAGACATCAAAGACGTATACATAAAAGAATATTTACCAATCAAAACAGAGTGAAAGAATTCTCCCATTGAAAGCAAGTTAATTTGGCTCAACCAAGAGATAATTCTGTATTTCATTCAAGGGGAAAATTTACAAAGCTTGTGGAAAGCTAGGGATAGGGGCATGATGAAGACTCTCGTGTCAGATTCTTCCCACAATCTTTAGCAACCTGAAGTTCAACCTGAAGCCCAGAGAAGTTCATCAGTATTGTACGTTAGTTCTATGACGGCATGCTTGCCCAGGTTCTGTATGGTGGATGATGCTCTCAAGATTAACCAGTCACCAGTGGAGTGAAGCAAGGATGTGTCCTTGCTCTCATACCTTTTAGCATGATATTTTCAAGCCATATTATCAAATGCCTTCATTGACCATGAACATGACAGCAAGGTCAACTACCACACTGATGGTAAATTCTTCAACTTGAAAAGGTTACAAGCCAAGACGAAAGTGGAGGGAGTGCTGGTGCATGATCTTCTGTTTGCAAATGACTAGGCACTCAATGCAGCCTCTGAAGCTGAGATGCAATGAATATGAATCAATTCTCTGCTGCTTGTGCTAATTTTGGTCTAACAACACCAAGAAAACACAGGTACTCCATCAGCCAGTACCACACCATCTATATGTGGAACCAATGATTGCAGCAAATGGAGATGTTTTGAATACTATGCATAATTCCTTGGCAGTGTCCTTTCCAAGGAGGTACACATTGACAATAAAGATGGCATACAGTGTTTGCGAGAAATCCGAAAGGAAGTATGGGAGAGAAGAGGTAGTAGACTGACTACCAAACTGAAGGCCTGTAGAGCTGTTGTGCTAACCTCATTGCTGTATGCCTGTGAAAACTGGACAGTCTTCCAATACCATGTCAGGAAACTGAATCGTTTCCATTTAAATTGTCTTAGGAAGATTCTGAAGATCACTTGGCAGGAGAAAATACCAGACACTGAGGTACTTTTTTGTTTGTTTGTTTGTTTGTTTGTTTTAGTTTTTGCAAGGTAGTGGGGTTAAGTGGCTTGCCCAAGGTCACACAGTTAGGTAATTATTAAGTGCCTGAGGCTGTATTTGAACTCAGGTACTCCTGACTCCAGGGCCAGTACTCTATCCACTGCACCACCTTGTTGCCCTGAGGTCCTTTCTTGAACTAAACTGCCTAGCATTCCAACATTATTACAGAGAGTGCAACTATGATGAATTGGACACACTGTTAGAATGCCAGACATACACTTGCAAAAAAAGTCTAGTTTTTAGAGAACTCACACAGGGCAAATACACTTACAAGGGGTAAGAAGGAGGAATACTGGGACATCCTGAAGTCTCTCTTAAGAGCTTTAGAATTAATTGTACAGCATGGAAGATACTGGCACAGGACTGCCCAGCATGGCATGTCCTAATCAGAGAGGGTGCTGCACTTTATAAGCAAGGCAAAATTTAAGCTGCTCAAATAAAACATGAGATATGTAAGTTAGAGTTAACTCTTCAAGTGGATCTTAGAAGCTCTATTTACAAACATTTATATGTTCATTTAAAATAATTTTCCCATTCTGTAATGTAATCCCACATCCTCTTTATCAGATAATTCTATATTAACCTAGTTCCACTTTTTTGTTTGTACCTGCTAGAGCTCGACAGCAGAATTTCTTTTCACATACTTTTTGGTTCCTCCAGTTTTATAGCATTTTACAGCTTACAAAATACTTAAACATCCTCAAAGCAACTCTGCAAGGTGGAATTCAAAGAGGTGATTTACTTAATTAATAGCACAGAACTTCTCATAAAATATCTGTCCCCTTTTTTTTATTCATTTGGATTGACTTTTTATGCAATTATTTGAATAAAGAATGAGACCATATCCTATATCCTATAGTTTATCAGTTTTAAAGTTTTAAAATTCCCAGAGTTGCCATTTCAACAAAAAATTAAAAGCAATTTCTTCTCTTTTGTCAGTTTCATTTGAGATCTTCTCAAACTAATTATGTCCTGCCCCCAATAACTTCAGTTAATTATATAATAAGTCTTAAAATTATATAATATTAAATTTAAACCTCTATTAATTCAGTATTATGGTTGTAAACCTAAAATCAGTAGAGTTAAAAAAAAGTGTAATTTACCAAGATTTTCATTGAATTGTCAGGTTTTCTATATTGAACAAACCCTTTTCTAAGGCTCAGCTCTGTCACCTACCTGACATTTTATACACACCTACACACACACACACGTGAGCATATGTATATATTCATATAGACATATACGAACATTCTAGTGACTAAATCAGACCAGAATATACAATTTTTAAATTCCATTTAAAGAGGATTTTAATATTTCAATTTTATGATTTTGTATTTTGTGGAGTTATTTCTTGAACTGGTGGAGTACTTGGGTTTAATTAGTGGAAAAGAATACAATTAAATAAGAAGGCTACTAAAATTCTATTACTTAAGACTTCAAAAGTCTTAAGTACCAATAAAAACTTTAGTGCATGGATTTATTTATTATTTTAATCAACAAATGATTTCATTGATATAGGAAACTCAGTCCAATCTTCTAAGTCTGATGAAAATCAGTATCTCCTCTGAAATTCATAGTTTTAGAGAATTGCTTGGGACAAAATGTTAAATGATTTACCTGATCAGGGTCACCTTAACAATGTGAGGAAGTGGCAGTACTTAATTAAATCTCGCTCTTCCTGATCTCAGAGATAGATGGAAAAAGATCTTGTACCATACTACAAGAGATGTTGATATCTGATATTTACATAGCACTTTGAGACTTGCATAGAGCTTTATCAACATTATTTCTTTGTTTTTGTATTTTATCTATTTTTCCAACTTCATGCAACAATCATTTTTAATAGTCATTTTTTTGCAGTTTTGAGTGTCACATTTTTCTCCTCCCTGCTCTCCCCATCCCCCAAGTTTATATAACTTATATATAACCATTTTAAACATAAATCCATATTAATCATGTTGTGACAGAAAAAATCAAATTAAAATGGGGAAAAATTATTAGAGAGGGAAAATAACATAATACATAAGACATCTTTTTAAAAAATTGAAGATAAGTTTTGATCAGCATTTAAATTTCACTCTTCCTTCACTGGATATGAATGGTATTTTCCATCACAAGTCTTTTAGAATTGTCTTTGATTATTATACTGTTGAAATGATCAAGTCCATCATAGTTGATTATTACCCTGTGTTGCTGTTAGTGTGAACAATGTTCTTCTGGTTCTGCTCACTTCACTCAGCATCAGTTCATGCAAGTCTTTCCAGGCTACTCTTAAGTCTGGTCATCCTCTCAATTTCCAGTTCTTTGTCACTATGAAAAGAACTGCTATAAATATTTTTTGTACATGTTACCCTTTTTGTGTGATCTCTTTGGGATACAGACCTAGTAGTGGTATTGCTGGGTCAAAGGGTTTGCACAGTTTTATTGTCCTTTGGGGATAATTCCAAATTGTTCCACAGAAAGGTTGGATGAGTTCACAACTTCACCAAAAATATATTAGTGTCCCAATTTTCCCACATCCCCTTCCACATGATGGATCATTTCCTTTAATTAGTCATATTGGCCAATCTGAAAGGTATGAGGTAGTACCACAGAGGTGTTTTAATTTACATTTCTCTAATCAATAATGATTTAGAGTATTTTTTCATATGACTATAGATAGTTTTAATTTCATCTGAGAATTTCCTTTTCATATTCTTTAACCATTTATTATTTGGGGAATGGCTTGTATTCTTATAAGTTTGACTCAGTTCTCTATATAGTTTAGAAATAAGTCCATTGTCAATAACACTACTTATAAATATTGTTTCCTAACTTATTGCCATCTTTTAATCTTGACTGCATTGTACATATTTGTGCAAATCATATTTGTGCAAAAACTTTTCAATTTAACATAATAAAAATTATCCATTTTGCATTTTATAATGTTCTCTGTCTCTTCTTTGGTCATAAACTGCTCCCCTTTCCATATATCTGACAGGTAAACTATTCCTTGTTCTCCCAATTGCATTATGATATCACCTTTTATATCTAAATCCTATATCTATTTTGACCTTATCTTAGTTTAAGGTGGGAGACGTTGTCAATATTATTTCATTTCGACATCACAACAATCTTAGAAGTATTACAAACATTATTTTTACCTGCATTTTTCATGTGAGGAAACTGAGATATAGAAAGGTAACATTCATGGACATAGAGTTACTATTTGGAGTGGGTGGAATTTGAACCCAGGTCATAATGACTTCAAGTCCAAGTCTTTTTCTACTGCACCAATATGCCTCTAATACTTATATATCCCTCTATTCATGCTTTTCTTCCATATATTGTAAATATAGAGATATACATATAATACATGGGGCAAGGAAATGAAAACCTTTTGGGTCATGTGGTAGCATTTCACATAGTTCTATCTTTTCTAAAATAGTCAATATTCAGAATAGTAATGATGCTTTACCTCAGAGCTCTTACAAAAAACTTTTTTTTCAATTGACCTGATGGGTTTAAATTGCAATTTGTATTTTGTGCACTGAAATTCACATATTTCATAATTTATTTAGACAATTGTGAAGAATATTGATCCTAAATAATTATCTCAAAAGTGACCTAAATGGTTAAGGGTTCCAAAAAAACCAAGTGATAAGATGATTAGTAAAGGAATTGGGACTTTTAGTTTGGAGCAAGTAAGAATAGGCTGAGAGTGAATGATAAGAGAGCTGTTTTCATAGTTGAGGAGCCATATGCAAGAGAGGAAGCTAGGTGGAGTAGTGGATTCCTGAGTTCAAATATGACCTCTATCATTTCCTAGTTGTGTAGACTGGGCAAGTCTCTTAATTTTGTTCATCTTAACTTTTCCATCTGTATCTTTGCCAAGAAAGGCCCAAATAGGGTCACAAAGTGTCAGACACAACTGAAACACTTCAACAGCAAACAACAAAGGATGAATTGTGTGATCCCCCAAAAGTATAAGTATTATCTCCTGACAAGGAAGAACTTCCAAGTAATTTAAAAGTTTCCACAAATTCAAAAGTCTGCTTTATGATAAAACAGCAGTAGTAGTGATAGTAGTGGTAGTAGTGGTAGTAGTGGTAGTAGCTAACATTTATATGGTAATGTGTCAGTCATTGTGTTAAGTTCTTTACAGATGTTATCTCATTTGATTCTCACAATAACCCTGGAAGGTAGGTGTTATTATTATCCCTGTTTCACAGTTGAGAAAACTGAGGCAAATAGAAATAAAGTAACTTAGCCAGGGTCACACAACTAGTAAGTATCTGAGGCTCTTACCAAGCCTAGGTTTGATGTTCTATTCATTGTGCTATCTAGATACTGAATTTCCCATCATTGTAGGTATTCAAATGAAAGGTAGGTGACTGCTTTTCAGGTATTTGCAGCAGGAATTCTTGGATCAAGAAAGACATTCTATAGAGCTGTAAGGAAAAACATAAGAAAAATAGATAATTAAATAAACATCTCACACCAAACCCTATTACAGAACACCCAGGTTGGAAGAGACCTGAGATCATCATGTCCAATCTATAATTGAGCATCAAAGGTTCCCAACCACAACTCCAACAAGCAGTCATTCAGATTTTGTACAAAGAGTTCTAGCAAAGAGGAACCCACTAATTCCTGAGATAGTTCTTTCCACTTCTAACTATTACTAATTCTTGAAGAAATATTCCTTCACAATAATCCTAAATACATTTTAGCTTTTACCTATTGTTCTTGGTTCCATTCTCTAGGGACAAGGAAAAGTAGTTTTATATGAATATTTCACATAATTGAAAATAGTTATCTTGTCTACCCTATCTTCCATTTCCTAGGGTAAACATTCCCAATCCCTTCTACTGATTTTTGAGATCTTCAAAAGTAAAGGTATTTTGTCCAGTAAGAAATTAATATTATTCTTCATTTTCAAAGATCTAAACATTTGAGTCTCAAGTGTATTTATTTTCCCCCAAGAGAATGTGAGTGCCACTCTAACAGGAATTGTTTTCTCATTCTTTGTATTGTCTAGTACAGTGTCCAGTACTATATCATGTGCTTTAATAAAAACTTTAGTGACTCACTAATTTATGATTCCTTAGCACAGTGGTCTAACCACCTACAAAAAAAATCCCTGCCTTATATGAAAACTAAAAATAAAAAAATTTTTTTAAAAGCCCAAGATGCACAAGGTTGGTGCACAATTGGAGCCAAGATCATCCACGATGATGATGGACTCAGTGGGGACTCACATGAATCCTCTCCTCCACAATAAAATGTAAGCAATTTATCTTTGTTTATTCAGGTTTATCCTTTTATGTTTCTTCTCACTCCTGTATTTGCACTTTAAAGTTTCTTATGTAATTATGATCATTTCATTAGAAATGCTGGAAAGTATTCTGCTTTATTAAAGGTCCCCCCATAGCTATTAAAAAAAAGAAAACTAATTCCTTAAATTATAATGTGATACAATAGCGCAATTATAACCTTTAGTTGTGGATTCAAATCTCACCTGTCATTTGATGCTGGTGTTACCTTAGCTAAGTCACTTAATTTCTGTATGTCTCAAAATTTGTAACTCTATCACCTGGAATAAAAATATAATATAAAGGTAAGTGACCCATTTCCTAGTTTTGCTACATGGGAGAAAGTATTAAACTTTATTGGGGGGGGTGGCAGTTAGGTGGTGCAGTGAATAGAGCACCAGCCCTGGATTCAGGATGACCTGAGTTCAAATTTGACCTCAGATACTTAAAAATTAACTAGCTGTGTGACCTTGGGCAAGTCACTTAACCCCATTGCCTTGCCAAAATAAAAACTTTATTGGAGGAGACAATTTTGCACTAGTTCATGACTCAATATTAAAAGCATATTATAATCAAAATTAAAAACTAAAAATTGGGAAACAAGCATTCTAATCCTAGCAGCAAAATTCTAATTTGCTATGTGACTCTGTCCATGTCATTTAATTTTTTACTTTCTGTTTTCCTACCTATAGCATAAAGGTCATGGATTAGATCATCAAAGACAAATCCAAAATGCTGTTTCCAACCCCCTAAATCCCTAAACGTATTTTTTAAAGATTCAGAAAGAAAAAAATATTCTTTGAACCAAATATATAAAAATATTCCTAAGTTAGTGACATTAAAAATGAAAATTCACATGAAACACTAATTATTATGTACATATACATGTTTATAACATACCTTATTCTTAAGATTACGGAAAGTCTGTGAAAATTCATGATACACATGTAAAAACTTTACTTACAAAATACTCTTATCTTAAGAATAGAAAATTTCAAAGTTTTCATTTTGAAAGCCCTTAGAATCATCCATGTGTGAACAATTCCTAAATTGCCTTAAGTGTAAAAGATTGCCGTTATCTCCACCTACGGCTGAGCCACAATTGCTGTGCAAATTTTTCTTCAAAGTTTTTAAAAAAGAAAATTTTCCTAAAAGAGAAATTTCATCTGAAACAAGACAATGAATATCTCAAAAGATAACTATTCACAAAATGAGGAAGTACATAGAATAAATGGCATGCCAACCACCCCCACAGCTCTGCAGCGGAGGTGAGGGGCATGAATAGAGATAGGGCAGAGATAAGCTCACAGACAGAAGGAAAAGTTGAATTGCATTGAATTGGAGAAAGTGAAGAATACACAGTATTTTTCAACATCCACACCAACAGTTAAGATGGAAGTCTTCTGATATCATTGTATTTGGCAGTGACCTTTTGCTACTGTGAACATGCTGGCCCAGTAAATAAGCAATTATTTTTTTAGGTTTGGGGTTTTTTTTTTGGCAAAGCAATGGGGTTAAGTGACTTGCCCAAGGCCACACAGCTAGGTAATTATTAAGTGTCTGAGGCAGGATTTAAACTCAGGCACTCTTAACTCCAGGGCTGTTGCTCTATCCACTGTGCCACCTAGCTGCCTCCAAATAAGCAATTATTAAGAGTAACCAAGTGGAGCAGTGGATAGAGCTGAAGTCAGGAAGATCTGAGTTCAAATTTGACTTCATACATTTGCTAGCTATGTGACCCTGAGCAAATCACTTAATCCTGTTTGCCTCAGTTTCCTCATGTACAAAGTGAGGGGGGGAAGGAAGTACCTATCCATCCCAGTATCTTTTCTAGGAAAATAACAGAGAGGTAGTCACAAAGAGTCAAACATGACTAAAAAAAATTATTGAAGAACAAACAAGGGCCTACTATGCACCTGTTACTGTGTTAATCAGGGATACAAAAAAGGTAATAATAATAATAATAATAATAATAATAATAACAATCCTTTCAAGGATCTCAAATGCCAGTGGGAAAGACAACATGAAAACAACTACACACAAACAAAATATATGCATATTAAACTGGAGGTCAACAGATGGAAGCACTAGCATTTAAGGGAATCTGGAAAGACTTTTTTACAGAAGCCAGAATTTTAGCTAGGACTTGAAAAAAGTAATAGAGATCAAGAGATAGACAAGAAAAGGGAAAGAATGCATTCCAAGAATGGGCGACATTCAGTGAAGAGAATCCAAATTAAGAGATAAGTTGTTTTCTAAGAAGAACAGCTAGGAAGCTGGTGTTTCTGGATAGCAGACATCATTGATATATGGAAAATTCACTATGATGAATTATCAAATTGTCTTTTCATGGAATCTGCATGCTTAGAAGCAACTTAGAGAAGTCAGCCAGTCCTACCCCAACATAAAGAATTATCCTTAAGAACACCCAATCTCTTTTTGACCTTCATCCACAAAAGGGATGTTCCCAAAGGCATCCCGATCTGTTTTTTAGTAGTTCTTATTTTTATAATTTTTTCTTAATTTTGTAAGAATTTGTAAGGAAAAAAAGAATTGTAATGAATGCTCTTTGAACTAAGATGCCCTGACTCCAAATTAAGTGCTAGTTCCAACATGCAAATCTCAATATGGCCCTCATCTTTCTTTTAGGTAAAATTAATCATTGTAACTCAGTCCTTTCAAGATACATAGTATGCTTCAACTTCTCTTTTTAAAGTTTTTTCAGTTAACAAGCATTTATTTTCTCTCTCTCCTTCCTACTTCCCTCTCTCTTCAGACAACCATCCAGTTTTAGCCACAGCTTAGAGCAGGGGGCTTTGCCTTTGTGTGTGTGTCATGAACCCCTTTAGCAGTGTGGTAAAACCTACTGACCACTTCTCACATTAATGTTTTTAAAAGTATAAAAATGAAATACATAGGTTTACAAAGGAAACCACAATCACATTAAAATATAGTTATATAGTTTTGTTTTTTGCTTTTGTTCTCAATTGTGAGGGATTTAGTTTTTATTTTAAAGAAATACAGTTTATAAATATTTTTGCATATATATGTATATTTATATAATTTTTAAACAAGTTCTGAGATCCCATGTGCCTTGGATCCATAGCACCTTTCTTCCATGTGGTTGGAAGCTTGCCCACATACCCTCTGGATTTCTTCTCTCCCACCTGAAGTACTCTAGTCTTCTTCTTCTTCTACTCTGCCTCTTCCATAAACTCAGGAAGCGGCAACTGAGACCTTCCCCAACTCCCTCCATGTTCAGACTGTCTTTGATACCAGATTTCTTCCCAGAGGGTTTGATAATTGAGGTACTCCTGTATTATTTCCTAAAGAACATACTTTCCTTCTCAGTTTCAAGTAGTTTGACGTGTGGTCATCAAAAGGCGCCACAAATTGCCAACTTGTGCTTCTTGTTGCAACTCACATTAATTTAAATACCCTACATCAAAAAAAAAATTTAAAGGGCTGTTCCTTCAAACTATTTTATAAGCCACCAAGACTTCAGAATTTCTAAGAAAGCCACAACACAATCTGTAATACATTATAGATTTTAAGCACAGAATCTTATCTGTCCTTTTGTATGCAGACCAGAACTCCTCAAAAACTGATCAGAAGCAGGGCTCACATTCCAGAACTAGTACCACAATTTTGCTGCTAGTCTGAAAAATAATTAAAGTAGCAGATGTTTGAGTTGCCTGGTACTATTATTTTCAAGGGGTTTCATCGGCAATGTACAGTTTTAAATTGGAAATGTACTATAGTTCTATTGTTCCACTATGGAAATTTTTAACTAACTAAAACCAGAACCTAGAAATTATTTTTCAAATGAAAAATCAAAAGGAAATGGAACATAAAAACTCCCTATCCTTAATCTTAAAACCTTAAGACAAAATCTATTCTCCCTGCCCCTACATTTTTTATCCATCTGACCTTTCTTCCTCCTCTCTCCATAAACCCATCCACAAGAACCAAAATACACTAGGTGGGGACTGGATCTCCAACCCACTGCTGACACAATAATATTATATGGTATGGAATACCAGTTCTCTGGGAGTATGAGAGAGGTGACCTAAAGAATGTTTGGGATAGTGCTGCTAGCACTCCTGCCACATTGGCCCTACCCTGACTGGATAATAGATTTCAAATAAGGGAACTTAGAGGTTATCTGATGCAGAGGTGTCAAACATGCTGGAAAGCCCATTGACAGTATGCAGTCAGAAATACTCTCAAGTGTTGCCCAAACCAGATTAAAATGTAATCGAGAAATATTGAACAAAACGTATCAAAATACAACAAAACATAAATAGCATTATGTTTTAAGATTTTTTTTTTATTTAAGGCAATGGAATTAAGTGACCTACCTAAAGTCACACAGCTAGACAATTATTATGTATCTGAGGCTGGATTTGAACTCAGGTACTCCTGATTCCAGGGCTAGTACTCTATCCACTGAGCCACCTAGCTGCCTCCCCCCAACATGTTTTAAGATTTAATTTAAGATTATGGGGTCCACAAGGATCCTTATATTTAGATCTGGTTGTTGTTGCTGTTGTTCATACATTTTTCAGTCATATCCTATTCTTTGTGACCCCATTTAGGATTTTCTTGGCAAGTACTGGAATTATTTGTCATTTCCTTCTCCAACTCACAGGAAACAGAGGCAAACAGGGTTGAGTTATTTACTTGCCCAGGGGCACATAACTAGTAAATGTCTGAGGCCATATTTGAACTCAGATCTTTCAGACTTTAGGTCTGACACTATTCACTGTGCTACTTAGAGACCTGATCTAGTTTAACACTTTCATTTCATGGAACTGGCCAAGGCTCTTGGTTCTCTCCTATCTTTCAAATCAAAGGTCTTCTCCTTACTTGGAGAATGTTCTTCAACCCTTTTTTTCCCCATGTCTAGATTCTTACCTTATTTTGTGCTTTACTGATGTTTGATAACTCATCAATAGATATTAAAGTGGTTACTGATAATGATGTATTGTGGGAGTCAGAACCACAGAATGCTAGAACTAGAAGGAAACTAAGTGCCAACTATGTGCCAGTACTTTAAAAAAAATAAATAGTCCAGCACACTCATTTTACAAATAAGAAAATTAAGTATAAGAAAATTTGAATGAAATTTCCAAAGTCTCTCTGCTACAAAGATTAAAACCAAAGTAATTAGATATTCAGTTCAGTGTTTTGAGTTTGGGTTTGTTTGTTTGGTTTTTCTGGCACAATCTTTACTTCCAAGGATAACCACTTGCCTCCAGAGATAGTCACTTACCTCCAGGAATAGCCATTCTTCCCTGGACAGATAATGAGGTTGAGTTTCCTACGTTTCCTTTCAAATTCCTCAGAGCAATAAAATGTCCTTTACTCTCGAATACCAGCATTCTGAGATTGAAGGAAACTTTTCCCTCAGGAATCAAGTGAATCCACACAGACAATATTCCATCTCTGACCTTCAAGTTTTTGCACACAGCACCTCCCATGTCAGAAATGCTCTCTCTCCCTACTCATAGAATCCATCATCCTCTTTAAGTTTCAGCTTAAGTGACACCTCTTCAAGAGATCTTTCCTGGGTCTTTCAATTGTGTCTCCTTCAATCTCCACAATAATTCTGAGTATTCTTGTGTTTGTGTGTGTGCAAATATATGTGTGTGTGTATACATCATATATTTATTTGTGAATAGATTTTGACCCTTAATTGAATATCAATTTCTAGAGAACAAAGACTATCTCACTATTGAATTTGAACTAATAGGGCATTTATAAAGTGCTTCCCTTATGCAACACACAGTAAGAAGCACTGGAGATATAAATAGAAAAGTTAGAAAGACCCTGCTTTCAAGGGACTCCCACACTCTAATGGGGGAGAAAATATATACAAAACAATTCACCTGCACATTAGATGAAAAAATCCAATAGTCCTCAGGGTGCAATGGCAAATGCCTCTTCTTTCATGTCATTTCCACTGTTCTAGTAGCTTCTTATGTTGCACCATCTGACAATGCCAAGGATTTTGGTACTCTGACTTCAAAAGTTGTCTCTTTAGCACCAGGAGCAGTTGTCAAGCTGCATCTCCACAGGGACTGCTTTCCAAAATGATAGTTGCAGATACTGAGCTGGAAGAATTTCCATTCCCAAGGCTTTATGGTTTGGGATCCTGGGATAATGGGTCTGAGGAATGTGAAGAACGGTGGTAGTCAAGGTAATGGTGGTCCTAGTTATGTTGCCTCCTGCATTTCTCTCAGGGTGATTAACTACTTCTGTATTCCCATCTCCTAATACAATAATTGTTGTAGTTGGGGGTTAACAAATGCTTGCTGGGCAGATTTCAAAAAAAATCTGAAAAACTTGCATGAACTGATGCAAAATGAAGCAAGCAGAACCAGAAGAATATTGTACACAGTAAGAGCATGTAAAATGATCAACAATAGCAGCAAAACAATGAACCTAGACAATTCCAAAGGACTCATGATGGAAAATCATACTGACCTTGGAATCAAGAGGACAGAAGTTCAAAGTCTGACACTTACTAGCTGTGAGACCTTGGACAAGTTACTTAACCCTGATTGCTCTGCATCCAGGACCATCTCCAATCATCCTGATTTCTATCTGGCCACTGGACCCAGATGTCTCTGGAGGAGAAAGTGAGGCTAGTGACCTAGCACAGCATCTCCCTCACTCAAATCCAATTCATATACTTGTCATGGCATCACCTCCCTGATGTTATGGTCTTCTTCAAGAATGAAGGACAAACATTATGATGATGATTGAAAATGCTATCCATATTCAGAGAAAGAACCGATTGAGTCTGAATGCTGATTGAAGCATAGTATTTTTCATTTTCTTATTTTTTCAGGTTTTTTCCCTTTTGGCTTGTTTCTTCTTTCACAACAAGACTAATATGGAAATATGTTTTACAGGACTGCACATAAATAAACTATATCAGATTGCTTACCATTTTAGGAAGGGGGAGGTGAGGAAAGGAAAGAGGAAAAAATTTGGAATTCAAAACTTTTTAAAATAATGTTAAAAATTGTCCTTGCATATAATTGAGGAAATAAAATACTATTAAAATAAATACTTGTTTAATTGAATCATACAAGAGAGACATCTGGGGATGGGATCATTGAAAAGGCTGACATTGCTGTCATTTCTCCTCTTGCTTGCAATAGATAGTGACTTCCATGCACACATTCTCTTGCTTCCCCCTCTGATTTCTCCTTTCTCTCCTCAAATCCTCTCCTTACCCCCCTACACCAGTTAACATCTGCTTAAAAAGGGGAGGATATAAGTGAAGACTTGGCAAACACACACATCCCCTCTGAAAGCCGGCTGGCTCCTGGGCTACACTATGCTATGTAATCCAAGCAATTGCTTCTCCATTTTCAGGGCTACTAAAATTTAATGGGATATAGACAGATACAACTCCCAGTCTCTTAGGACCAAAGAGGCACTGTGAGCTCTGGACAATGAAAAACTGCCTCTTTTAATGGAGTCAATGACCTACCTGATCATTACCAAATGGATCTCAAAAACATCTAAGATACATTTTGACTGAGTTGAGAACAAAGTGAGAACACTTTGTTGTTATTGTTGATTACTTTATAATTTTTTTCCTACCAACTTGTGTTTCATTCAAACAATTTTTAAAGCAGGATAAGGGGAAGGAATGGAGGATTCAAGAGAGGTGAGAAATAACCAGAATGATAAAAGGTTTATAATAAGAACTTCCCAATCCCCCAGGGTTCATCATAAAAATTTCAGAGAACAAAATCTGAAACTCTAGGGGACCTTGACAGCTTTTTTTTCTTTCTCAAACTATTATAATAGTATATGTTAGCTATTATAATATCTGACTATTATAACAAAAGATCAATAGTTTATAATGTTCAATATACAAGTTCTCTTGAGGACATAAATGTGGCCAATTCACAGCAGTAATACTATCTAATGTCTTGCCTGCATTGTAAAATGCTTTGAAATATGTTGAGTACATGCAGCACAGTGTCTATTTACATTAAGTCAGATTCTCTCTCATTTATTTATTATGCACACTGCTCTTAAAGGAGGAAGCCTTCCCTCCTTTGTGTGAATCTATGATATTTCCATAGAGCAAGACTTGCCTAAGTGCATATTTGTTTTCTTCTTGTCTTTTTGTAAACAGATTTTTCCTTGGACACTCCTCAACTAAAACTTGTTTTTAGGACAACAAAGTACAACCTGCGTCAAATCTCAAAGATTTTGGTATTGCTTTTATACCTACAAATTCTAAAGATTTATAAAGCATTTGAATAATGTTCCCCTCCAAGTGAAAAGCCATAATTTAGCCCCACCCTAATTATATAATATCATCTCCCATGACTCAAGCAAAAATCATTTTATCCAATCTAGTCCAGTGCAATTATTCATTAAATAAACCATGCTCCTTACCAAATCCAAATTTGCTTATATTGTCTTTCCCTCTCTTGTGAAAAGGTTAAGAGTTATCACAACTTCTGCAGGTCTGCACAAATCAGTTAACCCAGGTAATATACCCAGTTCCTGACTCCAGGAAAAAGAAAAGATTTGGGTTAGCCTGAGCCTCGTTTGCATCTGATGCTTTGCTCAAAGTCCCTACTTAAAGGACATCACCTCATTCAAGCAAACTGATTGTATGTGCCAGCATGTCATACAATGGGAATCATTTTAACCCTCCCTTTTAATACCTATTATCAGGCTTATTTAAAATACCTTCCCATTTCCACCAACTCAAGCATAATTTATCTTTCAGGATTGAGGTCATGGGTCTGACTTCCTCTGATACCTTTCCTAACTGATCTTACCCAAACTGATCTTCACCTTTTGTGAATTCCTGTAGAATTCACTGTCCCATCAGTTTCATGTATCTAATTTCCCCAGTTTGATTAAAGCTTCCTTCATAGATAACAGAAACAAAGAACAGTGACATAAAAAATTAATTTATATTTTTAACACATTAGATATTTCCCTCAAAAAATCCAAATTACTTAACAAAAATATATTCCTAATGCATTGCTAACATAGATCACAAACATTTTTGGCATCTTTTCAGCTGACTTTATTTATACTAATATACCTACATAACAATAGTTATTTTGACCCTGTTTTCTTTAGTATGCATCACTTGCTGTGTCTTCCCATATTTCTTTAAATACTTCATATTAGCCATTTTTTTTAGTTTTTGCAAGGCAGTAGGGTTAAGTGACTTGCCCAAGGTCACACAGTTAGGTAATTATTATATATCTGAGACCAGATTTGATAAAAAGCATGACTGTCAACATTTTTCTACATTTGTTATTCTTTTTCTGTCAAGGACCTCCTTAAACTATATAGTCCCAGGAGTAGAATCTCTGGTTCAAAGGGCATGAACATTTTAATGTCATTTATTGCTTAATTTCACATCATTTTCTAGAATGATTGAATCAATTTATAGTTCAAGCATCAGTGAATTGATATGCCTGTTTTCTCAGAGTTTCTGAACTTGGATGAATATAGCCTGACAAGTCATGGTTTAACTCTTATTTCTCTTATTGTTAATAATTTTGAACATTTTCCAGATATTATTGTTATTTTATCTTCTCTTTTCAAAACTATTCATTAACTGCATTCTATTGAGGAATGATTTTTAAGATATTTTGATACAATTTCCTATAGATTCTGTTCAAAATGCTATTGAAAATATTTGTTGCAAAAAAAATCTCCAATCCTTATCTTTTCTCTCTGATTCTTGCATCATTTTTTTAAATTATATAATTTAACTTGTCTCTTTTATCTTCCTTTGGTAATAAATTTTCCCTTATCCATAATTACAAACAGCATAATCTTTCATTTTTCTCTAATCTTTATGGCATAACATATATTGAAGTAAGATAATTATATAAGAGATACAGATCTATATAATAGATATATCTTTTAATCATTTGGGACTCACTGTGCTATGAGATGTAAGATTTTGAACTAAACCTATTTTTTTTTGCTTCACTGCTTTCCACTTTTCCTTACAGTTCTTGCTGAACAAAGACTGGGTCCCCCAGGAGTTTGGGTGCTACAGTTTGTCAAATAGTAGATTATTTTCCTCATTATTTCTAAATTTTATTTGTTGAATCAAGTCTATTGATCTGATTTTCTATATTTTTACCCAAAACCTAATAATATTGATATTCACAACTTTATAATGTGGTTTGGGATTTGATTGTATTAAACTCTACTCCTCTATTTTTTTTCATTCTATTCCTTGATATTTTGATCATTATTCCAATGAATTAATTTTATTATAATTTTCTTTAATCATTTGATTTATATAGGACATAATCTATAGAGTAATATGGGGAGAATAAACACTGTTGGCAAGGACCACTCATGATTACCAAATAATTCTTGGTTTTCTTTTCTTCCTGTTAAAAATTGTTTATGTCCTAGATGTTTTATTAGTTTAGTTCTAAGATACTTATGAATTTTGCTACATCAAAGAGATTTTCTCTTCCTCATATATTGTGTATGAGGCATATTTGTGAGGCATATTTGGATTTTTTTGTACAGGCATATTTGTTTTTTTTTACCCTGCTACTTTAATGCTAAAATTATGAATTGTCTTGATTAACTTTGTCATTAATTATCAAAAGTTTGATAAATACTCCATGATATTAGTAAAAAGAGACAATTTGCCTCCCTTTTTTCTTTGACTATTTCTTCAATTTCTTTTTCTTGTTTTACTCCCAGATTTAGTATTTGTTGTACTATATTAAGGAATAATGTAGACAGTGGACATTCTTGTCTCGACTTTACTAAAATTTTTAGTGTTTATTATAAACAATTCTCTCTCTTGTTTTTAGAGAAATACTTTTTATAATATTAAGGAAAAATTCCTTAATGAGTGGTATATTTTCTAGAATTTTAAAATGATTTTTATGTAATAATACAAGCTTATAATTTTTTTAAATATGATTTATTAAGTCTATAATTACTCTTTCCTGGATTTCTTGATGTATTTCTCACTCTAGAAATTTATTAAAATAACAAAGTTTCAGATAGTTACAAAGTTTTTATAGGCTGAACCTTCCTTATATTTCTGATCCATACCTAACCAGATGACAATGAGTTGTTTTTTTTTTTCTTTCCAATATATTGCTATAGACTCTTTGTTAACTTTTTATATCAGTATCCCTTACAAGGCAATACTCCTTTCTCTCCCTGATTTGAATTTCAAAACTATATTTGATTTCAAAAAGGAATTTGATAAGGTCTCTTCTTTCACCAGTGTGAACCAGTTATGTAGCTATGGCATAGTTAAATATCAGATAGAAAAGAACTGGCAAGAGTCAATAAGGAACTTTTCCACCAAGTAGCAACCTAAGTTGCAGGCACATGCTTCAGGTATCTGATAGAGAGACTCCTCCCAGGAAGTAGAGAAGAGCCATTTCAGTTATTCTTTGCTTGTTTTTCATACTTTTTATACTTTATAATTTCATAACTTTTTACTTTGTGAAGACCACCCCCCACCTGGAGTCACTGAGTATATCTTTTCAAAAGAACAAAAACAATGGACTCTGTGGGACACACTCTTTCATTGGGTCCAGGAAAAGTGTTCCTGGGACACTGCAGACATAGTCTAATGGATTTGTAAAAAGACTTACTAAGAGAGAGGACACTGCAGGTACTACCATCTCCTGATTACTTTTATAGTAATAGGAAAAAAATAGAAAAGAAATAATCTAACATTACCAGAAAGTGAAATTAGAGAGGGAAAATGAGGGAGAGAAAGAAGGAACCATGAGAATCTACACTTAATTCCCCACGAAGTTAGGATCCATTAGAGCCAAGATTAAGAAACTACTTTAATTAGAGACTAAGATAGACTGGAAATACACTATGGATGGGCAGCTGAATTATTGAAGGAAAGTACCCTGGAAAATATATATATATATAAGTATACACATACACAGCATCATAGATGCCAACATTAGTTGTCCCATAGTGGGCTTGTTGTATCCAGCTCTGCCATTACAAAATCTCCTAAATTAGGGTAACAAAATAAAGCCAATTTCATCACCAAAATCAATTTAACCAATAGTACAGGAAAGGTTTAAGTCCAGATGAGAGAAGTGAAGTAATATACTATCAAGGAAATAGAGTAAAAATACAGATCAAATTTGGCAGCAGCCACTCCATTGTCTTCTTTAATGGTACTATGAAACTTAAGAGTCACTCTTAAACTGTCAATGAGAAATCTTTCTCCAACTTTTGTTAGCATTATTAGAACAGCATTTAATTATATTAAAAATAAAAAGTCTAAAAGGAATCTACAAACACATAAATGTCACTTTCAGCTCATATAGCATTTTACACTCAGATAAAGGATGTGGTTGGAAATTTTATTCCCAGAAAACTAATGGGGGATAGAGCTTTATGATTAGCAATGATATTTGGTATGAAAGGTGATTTTTCAATTCCTTAACAATAGCTCATGCATGCTAAATCACAACTAGCTTTTTATGAAAACTGTACTGCTAGATAGCAGGTGGCACCAGAACAGATTATTTCAGGAGGTTTTGACTGACATTACCAAGTTACTTAATGTAAGGGAGAGTTCTTAGAGTGATCCTGATTTAGTGAGATAATCTATCAGATAGAAACATGAATTTCTATGATGATGGAACCTCACCTTATGGGAAAAGAGATATGCTATAAGGCAGAAGTTGAAGTTGGAAAGAGTACATTCCAGACACATGTGATAGCTAATACAAATGCACAGAAACAGGAGATGGAGAACCATATGTGAAGAACATAGACAATGTCAATTTGACTGGATTACAGAGTGTGGAGACGAGAGGAATGTCCAATGAGATTAAATAGGTTAGAGCCAGATTGTTTAGAGATTTAAAAACTTAGCAAAGCAGTTTTTTATTTTACCGTAGAGACAATAAGAAGCCACTGGAGTTAAGTAAACACTTGGTCAGATCTGTGTTTAAGGATAATTGTTTGCCAGCAATAAGTACAATGGATTAGAGTAAAGAAGGACACCTAAACCAATTAGGACACTACTGCAATAATCTAGGACAAAGGTGATGAGGACCTGAATTTATGGGATACCTCTTTCAAAAGGGGTTGGATGTGAAAGATATTGTGAATAAAAAAAAAAAGACAAGATCCAGGAAATGAATGGATGGTCAGAGTGAGGGAGAATAAGAAGTTAAGGATAATATCAAAGTTATTAACTTTGAAAGACCAGAAGAAAGAATAACTTTGATAGGGAAAAATGAATTTTAGAAGAGGAGAGCTTATGAGAAAAGGTAAATAATTCAAGCTTTGCATATGTTTAGATTCAGATGTCTTTGGAAAATCCAGTTTGAAGTGTCCAATAAACTATTATTGTTTAGGAATAAATCGGGGGATTGATATGTCAATCTAGGAATAATCTGCATAAAAATGTCTGTTAAACCCATGGGAGCAGATGAGGTTATCAAAAGGGAATAGAGGAAGAGGAAAGAAAAAGACCCAGGAAAAAAAATTAGGGAACTACCTGAAATAGTGGTTATGGTTTGGATGACAAGCCAGCAAAGGACAATTAAAAAGCACTTGGACAGGTGGGAGGCAAATCAGGAGAAAGCATTTTCACATAAACCCAGACAGAAAATAATATTCAGAAGAACAATGTAATCAACAGTATAAAATTCAATAAAGAGATCAGGAAGGTTTTATCTGGAAAAAAAAGAGATCAGATTTGGCAAGAGATCATTGATAATTTTGAGAAAGCAGTTTCAGTTAAGAAGTCAAAAGCCAGATTGCAAAGGATTGAATAAATGGGAGAAAAGTGAAGAAAGCAAATAAATACAACTTTTTCAGGGAGTTTGACTGAGAAAGGAGAGGTAAGGGATAATAGTACAGAGAGATAGTGGTCTATTGAAGGCTTTTTAAGCCAAGGAGAGACAAGCATGTTTGAAAACAGTAGGGAAAGAACCAACTGATAGGGAGAAGTTGAAGATCTAAGAAAAGGGGACTGATTATGGTTACAACCTGCTAGAGAAGACAGGAGGGGATTTGATCAAATACACAGAGAGAGAGATTGGTCTCAGAATGAGAAAAACTGCCTCTTTGTCAGATATTGAGGTAAAAGGAGAAAGAGTGGTGCAAGAGGTTTTAAAATGAAAAGAATGATGTTTGTTTTATTTTTTTTGTCCTCCAATCTCAAAGAAGGCCAAGAGATAATACCATGATACACACATGAATTGGATTTGAGTCAGGACATGCTATGTTAAGTCACTAGTCAACAGCCTCACTTTCTCCTCTGTAACCAACTATATGAATCAAGATGACTGGAGATAACCCTAGGTCAGGGTTAAGTAATTGCCCAAGGTCACACATCTAATAAGGATCTGAGGTCAAATTTGAACTCAGGACCTTCTGACTTCAGGAGATTCTATCCACTCTATCCATTGTACCATCTAACTTACCCTTAAGATGAAGAGAATGGGAGAAATGAACCTCATGTAGAATAGTCTCGATTTTATCAACAAATTAAAAAACAAGGTCGCTTTTCTTGCTGGACTGCTGGCGTGAAGGAGAGTCGGCTGATCTCTCCGTGAAATCTGGATCCATCCTCTCATCTGGATCGATCCCCTCAGTTCTCGTCATCATGACTGAACAGATGACCCTTCGGGGTACCCTTAAAGCCACAATGGCTGGGTGACCCAGATTGGCACGACTCCCCAGTTCCCAGATATGATCCTGTCAGCCTCCCGAGATAAGACCATTATCATGTGGAAGCTTACCAGAGATGAAACAAACTATGGGATCCCCCAGCGAGCCCTCAGGGGTCATTCACATTTTGTTAGTGATGTGGTCATTTCCTCTGATGGCCAGTTTGCACTCTCAGGTTCCTGGAATGGTACATTAAGACTGTGGGATCTCACAACTGGCACTACCACCAGGCGTTTTGTTGGTCACACCAAGGATGTGCTGAATGTAGCCTTCTCTTCAGACAACCACCAGATTGTCTCTGGTTCCAGAGATAAGACTATCAAGCTATGGAACACGTTGGGTGTCTGTAAATACACTGTGCAGGATGAGAGCCATTCAGAGTGGGTGTCCTGTGTTCGTTTTTCACCCAATAGCAGCAACCTCATTATTGTTTCCTGTGCTCGGGATAAGCTGGTCAAGGTTTGGAACTTGGCCAACTGCAAACTGAAGACAAACCACATTGGCCACACAGTTACAGTTTCTCCTGATGGCTCTCTTTGTGCATCTGGAGGCAAGGATGGTCAAGCCATGCTTTGGGACCTCAATGAGGGTAAGCATCTCTATACTCTGGATGGTGGTGACATAATCAATGCCCTCTGCTTCAGCCCCAATCGCTACTGGCTTTGTGCTGCCACTGGGTCCAGCATCAAGATTTGGGATCTAGAGGGTAAAATCATTGTGGATGAGCTTAAGCAAGAAGTGATCAGCACCAGCAGCAAGGCTGAGCCTCCACAATGTACTTCCTTAGCCTCGTCTGCTGATGGCCAGACTCTCTTTGCTGGATACACAGACAACTTGATATGGGTGTGGCAGGTGACCACTGGCACTCAATAAAGGGTCATCCATAACTCAGATTTTGAAATAAAGATCTTAATTTTTGCCTTTTGAAAAAAAAAAACAAGGTCCACAACTGGACAGGGAGTGGGAGGAGGAAATTTGAGAAGAGAAAAGAAAATTTGCAAAAATTTCTGTGGTGAGTGAAATAAATAAGCAAGAAGAGAAGAATAAGAATATTGCCTTGTTGAAGTGAGGGCCCAGTTAAGATTGAAAATTTTGAATTTGTAAAGTATCCATTCAGTATGGTTATGTAACTCCCTCACACTGTTAATCAGCTTATGAGTAAGAGTTTAGTTGGTGGGAGTAATTTCCAGTATTGAGTTTGGCAAGAAAAGAATGGCAAAGGGACACAAGAGTTTTGGATTCAAGAACAAAAGACAGTGTAGAGTTGAAATAGCTAAATATTAGGTTAGGTTAAGGTTGGAGAGGGAGGAAAGTGAAGGGAAAGCATGGATAATGAATGACAAGAAAATACCAAGGGATGGAGGGATCAGAGATCTCCATGAGGGCAAACACTAAATGTAGGAGGGGTGAAACATAGAAAAGAAGTAGAATTATAGGATGTTATGTTCAGATAGTTGAATGTCAAAATTTGTAATTAGGGGAGTAGAACATTTGTGCAAACCATTGGGTTTCACAATTCCTATGCCTAGTTGAGGTTAAGTGAAAGAACAGGTTTTCGGGGTGGCTAGGTGGCGCAGTGGATAAAGCACCAGCCCTGAAGTCAGGAGTACTTGGGTTCAAATCCGGTCTTAGACACTTAATAATTACCTAGCTGTGTGGCCTTGGGCAAGCCACTTAACCCCATTTGCCTTGCAAAAAACCTAAAAAAAAGAACAGGTTTTGGAAGTTAAGGAGACTGAGGAAATTAGGAATTCAGATATTTGAGATACCTAAGTGGATATTAGAGACCCCTAGTATAAGGGGAGGGTTTAGGGAGGAGATGGTCAGTCAGGTACTGAACTCCTTGAGAAAAGAGAAAAAATATAATCTGGAGGCTGTCATTATACTGCCCCATAATTCTGTTTGGGTGGAAAACTTTAATTGAGTGAACTTAGAAGGATATGATAGCTCTCTTTAATTGTTTGAAAGCCTGTCATGAGAAAAACTAGAATTTGCAGAAAGGCAGATTGAAACTCAATGCAAGGAAAAGTTTCTTAACAATTAGAGCTATGTATTCTCAGCAATATAATGATACAAGACAATTCCAAAGGACTTAGGATGAAAAATGCTATCCATCCCCAGAGAAAGAATTAATGGAGTCTGCATGTAGATCCAAGCATTTTTTTTAATTTTTCTTATTGTTGTTGGATTTTTTAAATGTGTTTTCTTTCACAACATGACAAACATGGGAAAAAATTACAGCTATCCAAAAGTGAATAGAGTTCCTTAAAAAGTCTTCAAGAGAATGACAATAATAATAATAAGTATTTGTAGAGTACCTCCTATATGCCAGATAGGCTGTTAAGTGTTTGACAAATATTATCTCATTTAATTCTCATAACAATCTATTATTACCCCCATTATACAGATAAGGAACCTAAACCAGACAGAGGTTGAGTGACTTGCCCAGGGTCACCCAGCTGAATGTGAATTCAAGTCTCCCTAACTCCAGACCCAGTTCTCTGTCCACTGCTGCATTTAGCTATGTATAAACCCACTCAATGATAAGGTCTTATCCCACTCTGAGTTTCTATGATGCAGAAAGAATTAAACAGTTAGAACTCTAAAGCCCAAATCTACCAGTTTTTTGTTTGATTTTTAACATGAAAGAGAATTTACAAGTCATCTAATTTAACCCTGTCATTTTACAAATAAAGAAAATTGGATTCCAGAGAAAATAAGAGAGTAGCTGAAGTTCTCATGGGTATAAGGAGCAGATCTAGGATTCAAATCCAAGTGTTCTGACTCCAAATCTACTTCCTAAGATTGTCACAACACAAAGGCCAGTATATTGTGGGAATAATACTGAATGAGTTTGGATCTCAAAACTTCAAGGAGAAAAACAATTTGAATATTATAAACCTATCTACCATTGTATTTGAGTTAGGTATAATCTTCAGAAATATGTGGATACACATGTCTAAAGGAATTTTTTTTAAATACCAGATCTAATGGAAAGGGTGATTGCCTTTGAACATTTAGAGTTTAAATAGCTAAATATTGGATTATTATTGGGAGAAAAGTAAAGGCCCAGCACCTAAGGGTGGAGAGATTGAAGGTCTTTTTTTCAAGATCTTTTTCAGGGTGAAAAGCAAATTTAGAATAAAGAAAGTATAGAAAAAAGGGGAATAAGAAGAGGTTATGGTCAGGAGAATATGTGTTTCTAATTAGGAAAATAGATTATTTAAGCATACTGAAGATATCTAATGTATGACCATTTCTATCCGTGGCTAAAATGGAGTGATGACAGTTAGGGAAGGTGATGAATTGGGATTTAAGGGAGCATCTAAGTGGACAGTAAAGTTCCCAAGAATAAGATGAAGAGCTGGGGAGGAAAGGAAGGTGGTAACTCAGGTATTGAACTACTTACAGGTTGCTATATTAAAATTATTTCAATAGGTGTGAAGATTTTAATTGGGTGGGCTTTGAAAAAGGTAACTGGAGATTCTAGAAATAATAGTAAGAAAAAGAAATATTCCAACTGCCCTTCTGGGCATATTGTGTTAGAGAAATGTGACTGGGTCAGTTAGGTCTCACTGAGGACTAATAAATAGAATATTCGAGAAAGAGCACCAAGATAGAAGAAAAATTGTTCCCTAGAGAAGAGAATTCCAAAGCACACAGTCATGTAATACAAGATCTTTGACAAAATCTTTCGGGAGACACCCTGTTTCTCGGAGATAAAGCCTGAGCTTGGTATAACAATAATCCTTTGTTTTTTGGATGACCTCGCCCTCTGGAAAAATGTATTGCTTTGACCAGCATCAGGTGTTCCCTGAGGGATTTTCCCCCTATTTCCCAGCCACCAGAGAGTCAACCTTCATCACATATCTGACATACTCACAATCCCTGTTCTTTGTACTCATCTGTCCATTACAGAACTCTGGTTCAGTACTTCTCAGAGTAATCATGATCCCCAAGAATTGAGATTATCCCCACAGGACCCAAGAATGTCTGTATTGTCGCAAGAAATGCCAACCATGAGAACTATCTCAAAATCTAAAAGTGATTGTTTTGGGTCAACCCCCCCACATACATATATGAGTGTGTGTGTGTGTGTGTGTGTGTGTGTGTGTGTATAAGTATGTAAGTGGTCCCAGCATTATCCTTCTTAAGAGAGGAAGCTTCTGCCTGCAGGTATCATTTTCTTCCCTCTGAAATTAATTAAACTCTGTTTCTGACCTAACTCTCTTTTCTCTAACCTGCCTTGTTTCGACTCAGGTCACCCACAGGTTAAAGGCCAGTTCCAGTCCAGTTAACATTTTTTACAAAGGAATATTTACTTCAAAATGCATAATCACAGACATACTGAATTGCTTTCCCAACTCATAGGAGATACATCTTCTTTTACCTAAACCATCTCAGACCCTGGGGAGAGAAAGTAGGCTAGGTTCTTATTTTAGCTTAGTTCCTGCAGAACACAGTCTCCATTCCAAATCCAAAACTACCAAGTTTGAGTCCTGAATACCCTTGCTTCTTAGGGCTTTCATGTTGGACTGGCTCATTGCATTACCCCACTTGGAATCCTGGCACCGGGTCACCCTGGCTTAAATTTCCAGATCCTATAAAGATCCCCTCTGGAACTCGAATTTTAGAACAACATAGAACACAAATAAATACCCTAAACCCATTTCTCAATGCTTGAGTAAAAGAGAAGTAGTAGAAGAAGGCAAATCCTCCCCATCATACTGGCTCAGATCATAACATCCACACTAGGCACAAGTAGCAGTTGGCAAAATGA
The DNA here is from genome assembly GCF_037893015.1 of Macrotis lagotis. Taxonomy (NCBI): domain Eukaryota; kingdom Metazoa; phylum Chordata; class Mammalia; order Peramelemorphia; family Peramelidae; genus Macrotis; species Macrotis lagotis. Next base: position 225,523,609 of record NC_133666.1, on the reverse strand, counting down.
TAGTGGTAAATGACTCAGTTTTCTTACTTTTAAAGACTAATTAAAGACTAATACATGATAAGGGACCCAGTGACCTGTATATTAGACAAACTTGGCATGTTCAAAAAGGTCATTCATGGTCATTGCCATATTAGAACTGGGTGACCATAGCAATCCAGATTATAGCCAAATTGAAATGGGACATGATGGGATTACAACCGAAGGGGAATAGGAAGGAAAAACAAGTGGAGAGGGCTGGGTACAAATTTCACCTAAATGGCCAGTAATCAATAAATATAAAAAGGAAAAAGAGAAATAAAGAAAACCCTAGAATAGAGGGGGAGCAGATGAATTTAGAAATTTGGGATCTAAGGGTGTTATATAGAGAGAGAGGTGGACTGGGCTTTGGTCTACTCCTTCATCTGAGTACTACTAGAAGAGAGGTGGAGAGATAACCTATGGGGCTAGTGATTCTGCTGGATTGTAAAGAGCAGTGATTAGAGGTTGGGCTGAGTCCAAACTAGAAGCTGGACCTAGAAGTTTTGGATGTTCCTATTGTTCCACATCTGGAAAAGAACAACGCCTATCAAAACTTAAATAGAATTCTTTTGTGGTTATCCCTTTACTGTATAATATCAGATCTGCAGGCTTTAACTTGCCAATATACCTTATGGGAAAAATCCTTTCCAGAATCATGGCATAGGCAGCTAGGATCTTGGACTTGGAGTAGGAATGATTAAAATACCATCTCAGACACTTAACTTTATTATCTCAGGAAAGTCATCCTTTCTGTTTTTCACTTTTCTTGAATGAGATAGGAGAATCATAGTCCACGTGCTCATGCTCCCAGGTCTGAATGATGGGATATGAAAGAAAATCAAAGAAGGAAACAAGAGTGAAGCAAAGGGAACACTAGGAAGTGAGTATGGGTGAGGATGAAAACTGTAGAAATAGAAGTAAACAGACCAGGATCACCTAATTCCTCTCCTCATTACTCTTTCCTGAAATTTTCTATCATGGCCCAGAAATCTCTTCATCCTAGAAGTATGGTATATTCCAGCCCTAGACTTCAATTCCTGGAAGTACCCTTTGCCCTTGTAACCTCTCCCTCTTATTCGATGATTCCTCATAGAACTTTTAAGGAGAACACCCAGGCAAATCAGGTCTTATTCCTCTTGTAGGCTGCACAACAGACTTTCCATACCCATCCTCTCAGTCTCTCACTCCTGTTGAATACCTCCTTTATCACATCTTCATTTTCAGGTTCTTATTGCGGGTTATCATCCCTCATTATAATGCAAGCTCCTTGAGAGCAGGGACTGTCTATATTTATGCCTATATTTGTAGCCCACTGTTTATCACAATGATTGGCACATAGTGGGTAGATGGGGTGTTCAAGGAAGACACTAGAGATGTGAGGATTTGCTGAGCCCTTATGAAGGCTATTCATTCATTTTTCATGGCACTCAACTCTTACTTTTGGCTCCAAGAAGCTATAGCATGCACAGCACATCCTTGTAAACCATTTCAGTAGACAGACTAAATCAGGTTGAGGGTAAGCGACTTTGGTTGCTTGCACCCATGGGTAAGTTAGGAGGATATCTATCTCAAGTGTGTGAAGACTTCCTCTAATAGAATGAATAGATGAGAACAATTTGTTTCAACAGTAATTAATTAACCTATGTCTGCCTTAGTTTCCTTAAATCTGTAAATGGAGCTGATAACAAAGTTAAGGTAAAAATCAAGTGAGATTAATATAAAGTATTATTTAGCATAGTGTCATGCTTATAGTTGCTACTAAATAAAGTTTTTTATTCCAAAAAATCCTCTTTTCCAAGAACTAATTCTTTGTTTTTGTCTTTTTGTTTTCTCTGCTATTTTCAACATTTTACTTTTTGTTTGCTTTGATAGTTTGCTGATTTTCAAGATTTTGTTTTATTTGCATGTGCAATTCATTGTTCTCTTTCTAATCTGTTTTCAAAGATATGTAATTTTCCCTTTGCTATTCTCTACTACAGCTCTTAAATCTTGGTGTGCTGTCTCATTGTTCACATTTTCACTAATACTTATTTATAGTTTGTATGAGTTGTTCTTTGATTCATTCAGTATTAAAGATGGCATTATTTAGTCTCTTTAAATTTGTATCCTTTGTTAATACTCCCATATTGCTCATAATTTCCTTGCATTATAGCCTATAAAGAACTATTCACTATTCTGTCTATATTTATTTTTAGTTCTTTATGGTCTAATAATAGATGTTTATTTTTATCACAGTAATAGGTAATAATTAAAATGGTTATAATCCCTAATTTTTCCATTCAATAATCATCAAAGTTTGAACATTTTATTCAGATATTAATTTATTCTTTTTTATTTTTCTGTTGAATTTATGTACATCATCTAGAAGTATATTGGAGCCACCTATAATTATTCTCTTAAGCAATTCAATATCATACCATTCGGTACACATATATTTTTGCAATTATAATGGTGACCTTAATCATAAAGTATTTTCTTAATTTGACTCTGTTAACTATCTGATCTTACTATTGCTTTATATGACATCATAATTATTTCTCCAATTGTTTTATATACCTGAGGCTTAATGATATACCAATCCCTCATTTAATGGTACATGGATCTCTAAAGAGTCAGTGGGTCATAATAGAATTATGAGACATTGGTAGAGGGAGTTTCAGTGGAAGTTTCCAACACCAGTGAAATAAAAGGTCCCAACCAAAATAATCTTTCTGTTTTTAATGTATTTCTTTTACATGGCATATTATTGAGTTTTCTAATCCATTCCACCTCCACCTTCATTTAATAGATGAGTTCATCCTATTTACCTTGACTATTATTGCTCATTTAACTTTTACCTCCAATCTATATTATCATAACAACAATGCAAGTTAACATCAGTGGAGTAAGTAACTGACAGCTAAGCATTTTACAGTTATTATCTCATTTGATCCTCCTAAGAAACCTGGGAGATAGATGCTGTTATTATCCTCATTTAACAAATTGGTAAACTGAAGCAAACAGAGGTTAAGTGACTTGTACAGGGTCATAAAGACAATAAGTGAATGTGACTGGATTTCCTGACTTCAGGTCCTAAATTTTATCCATCGTGCCCCCTAACTGCATTCTCCCATTTATAATATTTCTTCCTCCTTACTTTTGGAGAGGACAAAAAAGATCAATACTAAAATCCATCATTGTGTTGTTTATAGCAATTCAGTTCCCAACATAGAAATCACTGACTATGGTATGAGATTGAATAGTTAATATAATAACTATCTAATTATATTAATGAATAACTATCCAACTATATTAAGGAATAGGAATATTTAAAGAACTTTGCCCCCAATCTTTTTTTTTTTGTTTTGAACCTACTAAGGTTCCCCATTAATGCAGGAAGACATGACCAAAGGTTCACAAAAAGGAAAGGAAAGGCTGTAAAATAGCTTCTCCATTGGAGTACTTATACCAATAAAATCACAGACCTGTCTATAAGTGCCTCCAGGAGCAATCACTCTTTAAGGAATTATCAGCTAATATTTCATTTATCAGTTTAATGTCTTAGCAATGGCAAATTGATAGCCCACTGAGATTAACATTGGGCCATTGGATAGGCACCTTTACAAAGGAAAAAGGAGCACTGAAAAGACTGGTTAGAAGATGCTAAAGAAAAACTCAGGGGCAGCTAGGTGGCACAGTGGATAAAGCACCGGCCCTGGAATCAGGAGTACCTGGGTTCAAATCCGATCTCAGACACTTAATAATTACCTAGCTGTGTGGCCTTGGACAAGCCACATAACCCCATTTGCTTTGCAAAAACCTAAAAATAAAAATTCATTATTTATATGTCTTCTTCCAAGGTCAGTCATTGCTGTGCTGCTAACAATCATCTCCAATGCCATATCTGACACAAAAGTCCTTGATCTACAAATACTCCCCAGTACCATCCTGAGTTATAACTGATTAGTGCTAAAGTTTGAGGACACATTATCACACCATGTGGAGCTAGTTGGGAAGAATTTAGTTGAATTAATGATTATTAGTAATTTTATAAAAAACTTTGAATCATCTTCCATACATTTTCCGCAAATTGCCAATGTAATTTATATATAAAATATTTAGGTATAATCATTTTTCTATGTCAACTCTTGTGAGAGATCTTTAAAGAAAAGAGTAGACTATTATCATTTCAGGATAGTTTAAGTTCAGAACTGCCTGGGGGAAAGGGGATGAACTAGATGGTCTTTCAAAGTCCATTCCAGGGACATGATTTTATGATCCTATGACAGATAGAAGGAGAAACTGAAGCAAAATTAAATAACTTTCCTCCAGAGAGAGAAAGAGTGAGAGAAAAATGAAGAAAGGAGGAAAGGAAGAAAGCAATAAAGAGAGAATAGAGAAAAAGAACAAAAGAAATAAAGAAAAAAGAAGAAAGGATAAAAAGAAAGAAGGGAGGAAGGAAGGAAGGAAAGAAGAAATGAATGAAGGATGGAATGAAACAAGGAAGGAAGGGAGGGAGGAAGAGAGGAAGAGAGGAAGGGACAAAGGGAAGAAGGAAGAAATCACCTAAGTGGTAAGAAATCTAAGTCTCACTCTGACTGTACCTCAGGTCGTGGGGTCTCATTTTCCTCTACAAAATTTAGACATTCAACTGGATGATTTTTAGAGTTTCTAGGGTCTCAGATAATCTAAATTTACAAGTCCCACAAGAAATTTGAGAATGAGAAATTTGGGGTTGCTATGCTTATTCTCATCTAATATTTTGAATATCTACACTCAATTGAATATAAAGTCATCCCTAAAATACCTACTTTTGAGGGAAGAAAGACCATCAGGAGTTAGTGTTTAATAGCATTTGTCAGTGTTCCAAAAACGGTAAGCAAAATGTTAAAGGCATATTTGAAAGATTAGTGACTGGGATTTTTTTTTTTCTTTGAGCCACAGACAAAATTCCAGTCCTGAGCAGCCTTCATTTTTCTAGTGACAATCTAGCTTAAAATCCATTTCTCTTTTGTATCTTACCCTCGGTAATGTTCACACTTGGTAGTTCAGGGCACAGTAAATATTGATACAGCGACTTCCGACAAGTTTGATTCACCTGGGCAGGCCTGAAAGCCCGTGGACATTAGCAACCTCCTTTCACATTGGCTGGTCATTTGCATCTAGCTGTTTGGGGCTGCACTGACATTAAAATTGCTGCACATATTGTTTCCATCTCCTCCCATTTGCTGAATGTTTGAAGACAAAAAAATGTTATTGACTCTGGGGAGGGTGTGCAGCAAGCACACACACCCACAGACAAAGTCTCGACTTGTCAACAGCTTTGGTGAAGCAGAATAAAAATGATAATTAGAAACATGTGTCCCCAGCAAAGAGGCCCAGAAACTAAAAGGTCATCTTTTTCCAAATGACCTAATTAGAAAAGCCTGGAGTGCTGGCTACAGTATAATGGTTTTACACAGCTTTTAACTCAGACTTCCTGTTTTAAAACAGTGCAATTTAGGGCTCCTACAGCAACTATGAATTGTCACTTAATGCCAACAGAATTAAGCCTCCCAACAACACCTGCCTCCAGCAATCTCGGCATTGTTAGATCCGTCAACCGAGGAGTGCTGATTTATCATCCCCGAATGGCCATTGAGAACCCAGTGCCAGGAAGGCTGCCAAGTGGAAGACAAGGATTTCATGTAAAAGAGGGCCCGCATGGTACTTTACATTAATGCCAATTGAAATAGGCATGAATAGACCAAAGGGAAAAGCATTTGTTCTGAATCAGACTATCTGTGAATGCTTCTTAGATTCCTTTCTCTGGCCTCAGAGCTGGCGTTTTAATGCTGAATAAATTTAATTGCCCAGAGACAACAGACGCACACTAGTTGATGATGCCACTTGGTGGAAACTCAAACAGACACCCAAATAGGATCGTAGTGTTAAAGAGAGATGCCTCTGTTGGAGCTGTATTTAATTCCTCTCATCTTTACTCGGCATGCTCTGTTATCTTATTGAGGATTCAGTTCACTCAGTTCAGTCTGGTTCTCTGCCTCAGTTTTCCCATTTGTAAATAAGACAGAGCAGAAGAACATTGAGTCTAGAATCCTAAGACCTGAACCTGACTCCAAGCTCTTCCATTTACTTTTGTGATCTTAGTTGTATCTTAGCCATCTCTCTGGACTGGAGTGTTTTCATGTGTAGGATCAAAAAATAATATCTCTGGGGCTAGAAGGGACCATAAAGGCTATCAAGAACAACCCCTTCTATTCACAAATGAGGAAATTTGGGTACAGAGAGATTAAAGAACTTCTCTAAGGTTACACAGGATGGAATTTGAATCCAAGTTCTTTCACTCAAAAAACTATGCCTTTTACACTAACTTTAGTTGTTGTTGTTTAGTCATTTTCAGTTCTGTCGAACATTTAATGACCCCATTTGAAGTTTTCTTGGCAAAGATACTATAGCTGACCATTTCCTTCTCCAGATCATTTTACATAAAAGGAAACTGAGGCAAACAGGATTAAGTGACTTGTCCAGGGTCTCACAGTTTAGTATCTGAGGCCAGATCTGAAATCAGATAGATGAGTCTTCCTGAATGCCAGGCCTTACACTCTCTCCACAGCAGCCCCTTTCCCCTAACTAGCTGATCTCTTAAGATGTCTTCCAGCTCTAAAATTTATTTAAAAAAATATTTTAGAGGTAGAATGCTGATCTAATGCTTTAAAGTCAGAGACTGGCATGGTAACAGGTGGGAAATTATCTCCTAGAACACCAGAGCCTTTTTCTTTTTTCTGACCTCTCTGATATCTCTGTAGTCATTCACATGTTTTTTTGAAGGCAAAAGTACTTTTATACAGGGATCAGATTCAATTATAAAAGACAGAAAAAATATTAACTTATAAGTTCCAGGAAGACATATAACATCCAAATTAATCTTAAATCTCTCCCAAGTCCTATCATAATGTTCTGCTTATTCAAGATGCATAACAACTATTGGTTGAATTTGATTTTGATATAACCACAGGGGTATTTATTTAGAAGATTTTGTTGAATTAATTTCTTCTCATGTCAATTATTGTTAGTTTTTTCATTCTTATTTGTGGTGTGAGTCAGTGGAAAGTTCATCAAATTCATATTGTCGAAACAGATTGCAGAAACTGAGTCATACATATTCAGACATAGCAATGAAAGTATGCAGCAATGAGGCCATTACAAATAAATAATGTCTATGAGAAATGAAAATTCACATTAATTATTGACTCATTGAGTAATAAAAATTCCCATTTTGACCAAGCTAGTAAAGCTGAGCTCCTCAAAAGTATAGTTTCTAAAATTCACTTATTTTGGTGGTAACCCCTAGCTATGCACATGACCAACAGGCAGGTAATTTTTGTCTTATAATCCTGAAATCATCTGAAAATTCAGTCAAAAATGAAGGTAGCTGGTAAGGAAGGTGAGTGATGGTAGAGATGGGATTAAGAGGACCAGTTTTGTAGTATATTTCCAAACTACTTTGAAATAATATGATGAAACTGATGCAGAGCTTATTTTATTTGTCTTTCCCTTTTTCTTTAAGGAGTCTTTAGCCATGATTTGCTTCTATGTCCAGTCTATGTGTTAGGAACTAAGGATACAAGTTCAATGAATAAAACAATTTCTACCCTCAAGGAGTATGCATTCTAATGAAGTGATTTGTCTTTTTCTTCCCCAGTGCAAATCACACTGCTAGTATCTGAGGCTGGATTTGAACTTGAGTTTTCCTACTCCAGGTTCAGTGTTCTATCCACTGATCCTTCTAGCTAATCTGTAATCTAATGGGAGTGGCAAATAGCACATATATATGTATATATATGTGTGTATATATATATATATATATATATATACTGCATAAATATCAATTTAATAAAAAAAAGAGGAGGAAGTTTCAGAGGAAGGCCCTGATTGAGCTCCCCAATAAAATAAGAAGAGAACTACATAGGATAGAGGTAAGGGGGAAGAGTATACAAGGCAGGTAGGACAGTTGATGTAAAGGCATAGATTTAGAAAATGGAAATCCCATTCGAGGAAAAGAGAGGCTAGGCTGAATCAGAGTGTGATGGTAATATCCAACAAGACTGGGAAGATCACTTGTGCAAGGAATTTTAAAATAACATGGAAAAATCTATGCATGTGTGTGTGTGTGTGTATGTGTGTGTATACACACACAGATAGTTGATTCTCTACATTCACTGTATTTATTTTCTAACACAGTCACTATAAACATTGAATCAGAAAACAGTGAGCAATGGTGCAATTCAACTACTGGAAGAATAAAGGGTTGGGTACCTGCAAGCCTCTCATCACATTTACTTTAGCACTTTTCGTAATAGCCTCACATAAAGATCAGTTAACTTCGTTTCTTTTTTTCTGGATGTACAATACTGCTAATTCATTAACATTGAATTCGTGACCATTGAATACATTAACCACAACACTGTGTGATGATCAACTATGATAGACTTAGCTCTTCTCAGCAATACAAGGATCAAAGACATTTTAAGAGACTCATGATAGAAAATGCCATTCATATCCAGAGAAAGAACTATGGAGTCTGAATGCAGAGAGTTTGCAGAAGCAAACTATTTTCAATTTGTATATCCTCATGGCTTTTTCCTCCTTTTGTTCTAATTCTTTCAAAACATGAGCAATATAAAAATGTTTAACATGATTTTACATGTATAAACAATATCAGACTACTTACTGTCTTGGAGAGAGAGGGGAAGGAAAACAAAAAAGGGAGAAAAATTTGGAAATTGAATTCTTATGAAATGAATGTTGAAAACTTTTGCCACATATAATTGGGGAAAATAGTATTAAGTGAAAAAAATGAACTCATGGACAAAAGAATTATAACTCAGGCTTGAACAAAGCTTATTTTCTCAACTTCTTGTGCTTAGGAACACTAGAAAGACAGCACTTCAACACTGTGCTGAAATGCCATTTTGGTACCAAAAAATGTGCCACTAATTTACTGCAAAAAGGACACTTGTTTACAGTATGAGAGCTGAAACTAGTAGAGCATCACCTTGTTTGACCATGTTCCAATTCACCTGGAACCTTGTATGTATCTAGTGACTCAAATTTTTAAGTACTTTGCACATAACCATGAATGGTCATGAAAACATAAAGAATAGTCATTTTGGAGGAGTTTGGGTTGAAACAACACATGACATGCCGAAATAGACAAAAAAAAAAGATTTCCTGACTTCTTTCTTTCTTTCTTAATTTGCATTTCTTATTTAAGAATATTCTTTTATTTGTTTGTTAATAGTTCTGAATTCCTCTTTGAAGAGCTAAATACATCTTTTAACCACTTATTTCTTAAGAAATGGAATTCAATCCTAAAATATCTTACATAGCAGATCCTTATCAGATATATTTGACACAAAGTCAGCCATTTTCCTTCCTATTGCATCAATTTTCTGAGCTAACTTCTTTAAGAGACTGGGAGAAGTAGGGTTGTATGTGATTGTTTTCAAAATAGTTTTGATCGACCTTATTTGGGTTTGATGAGTCCATATCTATGTTTTTCATTTTAAGAATGTGCTCTCCCAGTGTAGATTAGCAACTGTTCTACAAATTATAGTCCCTGGGACAGTGAAAGGTTAAGTAACTACTCCACTGTTAAAATTTATATGTGTGTGATCACTTCTCAGCCTTTTGGGTAAGATCAAGTGTAAAATTTATATGTGTGTCTATGTACACACACGCACACACACGCACACACACATGTTAGAGCACAACAGTCTTTTTTCCATATTTGGGCATGTCACATGCTGTGTTTCAACCCAAGCTCCTCCCTTTCCCTCAATCTCTTTGGTTGCCAAATCTTGACATTTTTGTCTCCACAACTTCTCTTCTATCTGATCCCTTTGATCCATTCCTACAACTGCCATCTCAATTAAAGCCAACATGACCACTTTAGCCCATTATTACAACAGCTTCCTAATTAGTCCCCCCTCCTCAAATCTTGCCATTATAGTCCATCCTATATTGCTGTCTATCTAATCTTCCTTAAATGTAGAGCTAATCAAATGACTCTCATCAATCAATTCTAGTGACTTTGTATTGCCTCCAGAAATACACATGCACATACATGTCGTGTGTGTATGTGTGTGTGTATATTTACACTATAGACATGAAATTGATCTTCATTATTTAGAATTTCTGTAATTGTGAGTTCCCCTACTCACTAAAATTTATTGTGACTTCAAAATCAATACTCTCTATGTTTTCATGATCATTCATGGATATGTGCAAAGTACTTAAACATTTGAGTCACTAGGCACACATAACATAAAAAAGACAAAAAGAAAAGTAAACTACTGTAATTTTCTTTCTTTTTCTGATGGACTATTGAGGTTAAGTGACTTACCCAGAGTCACACAGCTAGTAAGCATCAAGTGTCTGAGGTCAGATTTGAACTCATGTTCTCCTGACTCCAGTGCAGGTACTCTGTCCGCTGCATCAGCTAGTTGTCCCATCTTTTTCTTTCTATGGAAATTTTGCTTACAGGAAGAGTTCAATAAATATTGTTGACTATCCACAAATATCCACAAATTCATCAAGCTGTCAGGAAAATAAGAGCAAAGAGGACTAAAGCCAAAGGGAATTGTATATCTCATCTCATCTAATACTTAAATACCTATGTTTGCTTTTTTGCCATGACTCATAAAATATGGAAACTTTCCCAGTGGCTACCTGCAAAATGTTGGGTCTCCTCTGGTTCATTTCCTGACACCACAAGCTGGATTGTAGTGTCAAGGAATGGTTTTGTTACATCTATTTATCCATGGAGATAAGAAGTATGCCATTTCACACAAGGAGACGTTGCTCTGAGGAAGAAGTCATTCAGACATCACAGAAACACAGAAGACAGAAGAAGGCAAGGAAGGAAAATATGGATTGAAAGATTGCTTGGAGCACAGCCAAGTCCAACTGAGTGTAGGATACAGAACTGAGACTGACCCCTGCTGCTTGAATAGAATCATAGCCAGATCCAATTCAACTGGGTTCAAAACTGAATTCAACTGAACTGATAGGTCATAAAAAAAAGTAGCCACACCATAGCTTAAAGTCTATATTGCCTCCCTACTGAGCTAAATAGAGGAAGATGACGTTCGTTTATACAAGGAAAACACTGCTGATGGGAGCTGATTGGAGGAAGAAAAATCCTCTGATAATTGCGGAAAATAGAGGTTTGTTTGCCTTATTCTTTACAACTACCTATGATTTGATTGAGAAGGAAATCCCTCAGAAATCAGTTGAGAAAGAAACCTGCATAGCTTTTTGTGCAATTAGAAAATAGTATTGCTTTAGAGTCCAGATGAAGAGTGGTTATAAGGGAGCAGCAAGCAGGGAAGAGATCCCTCTCAACAACTAGGTTTGTTTTATTGGGTTTTTTTGGTAAGGCAATGGGGTGAAGTGACTTGCCCAAGGTCTCACACAGCTAGCTAATTATTAAGTGCCTGAGGGCAGATTTAAACTCCAGGGCCGGAGCTCTATCTACTGCACTTCCTAGCTGCTCCTCAATAAAGTGAGTTTGAATGCAAAGTGTTGCCTAAGAAAACCACATTAAATACATGTCTCCAATCCAAAGTCATGAATTGTTCAAGACTGTGCCTCTCATCTAGTTTCTATAAGGTTACCAATTCTGTGCATTGGCAGAAAAGTATGACTCAGATTTGAGTTGTGATTATTCTTGCTTTGCATTCTGTGTAGAAGATGTTTGATGATTTATTATTAATGTTTCATCTTGCCTGATTTGTTTAAATGGAAAGTGCAACAAAGTAGGCTCAAGAAATAGAGTTTATGTGTAACTCCTCTATATTAGAATTACCCACCCTTCTCTAAAGGACCAAACCAAGTTCCCACCTTCTTCATAAAATCTTCTTAAACTACCTCTTCTGACCTCCTGCTGCACTTTTGCTATTTTTGTGTCAGATTGTTACACAAATTGTTTTGCATAACAATACTACCCTGTATTATTATTTGACTGCCCCCTTGAAAGACAGGGGTCCATTTTTAGATTTCCTTTTGCATGCATCAGAACGTCCAGCTGAGTGGTAGCAAAATGGTTTTTGCAACCGCATAATATGCTCCCAAATACTTGTTAGATTTGATTCAAGTATTTTAGTGGAAAGCATAAAACAGAGTACCAGGATGACCCATCCCTTTCAACCTTTCTGGGCTTCAGTTTCCTCAAATATAAAACGAAAGGGTTGGATTAAAAGACTTCTAAGATCCTTTTAAGCTTTTACATTTTGTAATGTTATGTTTTTTTCTCAACCAGGCTACTAATTGAGATCTCAATAAAGTCATTTAACCTTTTGAGGTCTGCTGGAGGAAGTCTTCACACGAATGGAATAGGCATTCCTCAACTAACCAATGGTTTTAAGGGTAGTCAGTTATCTTCAACCTGCTTTAGCCCATCTGCCCAGATGGTTTTAGTGATATGTAGCCACTTTGCATGTTACAGCTTCTTGTGAAAACTTGGGGGACAGTTGGCCACCAACATGGATGAGCAGACTCACACTAGAGGTGCTAACCCTCACTGAACATTTCACACACCCCACTCTCTGTATAGAATTGAAAAAGAGTATTGGAGTAATGAAAATCTACAGAAAAATAAAGTCATGACTGTTTTTCCTTACTTTTTATGATCTTAACTTGCTATCCCATATATGATTTGAAGCCACCTCCAAAAAAGTACAGTTGAGAAATGGAATGAGACTAGTATAGCGGGGAGAAAAAATCAAGGAAATCACATGATTTTAAAATTCACTATAAAAATAATATCAGAATGATTAAATGTATTTATTTTGATCTGAACCTCTGCTCTTCAGGATATTTCATTGTTTGGCTACATAAGGAAAGCTGGGAGATTTCTATAACAGAAGCATATCACTGTTTTCATTAAACTTTATTTTTAAATGTGCATTGAGCAATCTATACAAAAATCTATGACATCTTTCGTCTAGAGAATTAACCTTGCCAGTTAAAACTACAATAAACTGTTATTGCTTCATATTATTGAACAGTTGTTATCTACAACTATGAAAATAAAAAGATAACAGCTTTTCAATTCAAACTTTATACTTCTAGTTTCTTCATTACCTTCCTTTAATTTTTATTTCAATTTTCCCCCCACCCACCAACTTCCTTCATCTCTTTGTCTATTCTTCAGGTTGGTTATATATACACACTCCTCTCCTTTCACCATGATTCAAATGTTTTATTTTATTTTCTTCAAAACATGGATTTAATTGGTGGTATATATGTTGTACAACACAAAGTGGGAAAGTTTCTACTTCAACAGTAGGAAGTTCTTTTGGCAGATTTGAGCTTTGATTATTTGACTTTTATAAATCAATAGCACCATGGAATTGAGGCAATATGAGAATAAGAAATAGAGGATACACAAAATATAAAGTGAGAAAATAAGACATAATTTATTACCTAAGTATTAAACTTAGGAATCTTTTTAATTTTCAAAAGCTCCATTTTTTCAGAAGGAATCTTAGAAGATACCTTGATATATGCAATAACAGAGATAACTTTTCTTGATGACCTTCAAGCTATTAACATCAAGAGAAACACAAAATATGGAGACACATTCTCCTAAAATACCTGCCACTATCATAGAGGGCAAAAATAAGGGTATATAGCTCAAAGTTCAAATGGAAGGGGGGATTTCCTGTCAATCTTAAGTTCTCTGAGAGTCTCCAGTTTATCGATTATGTTTTGATGATTGTATAAAGCCACATATCATTACAGAACATCTTAAATTAGACCCATAATTACTCAAAAGAGTAAATTATATCCAAAGGAAAAAAACAAGTGGATGAAGTATGTTTATTGTGCAGACTATGAAACACATTTTTATGGCCAGATCATTGAATTTGCCCATCAGTACTAATATCTTGGATTGATGCTTTGAATAGACAAGAATCTGGTCCCAGAACCGAATAGGAGCACTTGGGAAATTGTGTGTTCTCACAACTTCAATCTTCTCCCTAAGACAGAGGTCCATCATTTTTATTGCCAATATTCATGGAATTGAGTCATACAGGTGTGAAACAAGTAATGTTGGAGTTTCCTAATACTCAAAAGGATGGGTCACCCAAAGAGCAATGGAGAGACCTATGCTGGGTGAAATAGGGAGGGAAAGGGAATAAGTATTTAGTTAGCACTTATTCCATACCAAGCACATTACTAATCACTTTTTTTACAACTATTATCTTATTTGGTACTCATAACCACCCTGGATGTTAGGTGCTATTATTATTCTTCCAATTTCCAGTTAAGACTTTGAGTCAGAGGTTAAGTGATTTGCCCAAAGTCACACACACAGCTAG